>NW_012287358.1:0-1526 GCF_000151885.1 Dipodomys ordii
CTGAGGTAGAAGGCAATGCAGATAAGGCAGTGGGTACACTCATTGTGGACCCGGGTCCTGTGCCAGAACTGCCTGTCAAGTCCAGGCTCACAGGTAATAAAGGTAAAATGGGCATCTCTATCACAGGAAACTCATCAGAAGAGAACATTCACTTCTAGGAAACATTTTTGCTTTCTGGGCTTAGATATTGTCTCTTTAAAATGAGCTCTAAAAACTAGCAACCATCATTTTGGGATTGGATGTGTTGGACAGGAGGGGTAGGCCTGTGTGTGTGTGTGTGTGTGTGTGTGTGTGTATGTGTGTGTGTAGTCTAGTGCTCTACCACAGAACTATACCTCCAGCCTGGGATTTTGCTTTTCGAAGCCAATTTCTGAAACTGGACAGAGATAGATGGATACGTCTGACAACCCTCTAAAACCCTAAATTCCAACCGGCCATGGCCCCATGTAATATCAACGGGTGGAAAGGCAGAGACAGAGGATATCCAAGGTTAGTTTATGCTATGTAGTGAGACGTTGTCTCAAAAAGAAAAGCAAAAAACATCCCAAACCCCAAATTCAAATGCATGTTACAGCCTAGCAAGACATCCCTGGTCCTTGTAGCCTCAGTTTTCTTCAGAAGCACTAGTTGCTAGGGTGCAAGAAAAAGAAATCTTAAAAATGCAAAAAGCTGGGGAAAGCGTCGTTCCAGTTGTACTAAGAACCCTTTCCCCCTCCCGCGCCGGCTCCTCCAGTTAACACCCCCATCCTCACGAGGTAGACCCCCCCCCAACCCTTCCCCAATCGCGAGGTCAGCGGTCCCTTTAACAGCCCGGATTAATCGCCCGCCCATTTCCGCGGCCGCTCCTCAGCGCGCGGTAGGGGCTGGATTGGTCGCGCCTGGCGCGCGTCTGGCTCCGCCCCCGTCGCTCCCGGGTTGGCGGCCGCTGCCGCGGGCGCGGGGCGGGTCCCGCGGCGGGGCGGGGCAGCCGGTGCCCGAAGGGCGGGCGGGCGGGCGGGCGGCGGGACCGCGACCGGAGCGCGAGCCGGAGCCGGAGCCGGAACCAAAGCCGGAGCCGCGGCGACTGCGGAGCACGGGCGCCGGCGCAGTACCATGAGGCAGCCAGCGGATTCGGGGTGAGCGCTGTGGGGCCGGGAAGGACGGCCGAGGCATAAGCCCACGGGGAAGGCCCGGTCCGCGGCCGGTCGTCTCCACAGGTCTCGGCTACTGGCGAGTGCCGCGGCCGTTGGCGCCCCGCCTCGCCGCCCGGACCCCTGGCGAGGACGACGTCCCGGGCGGGGAGGACGGTGGTGGGCCGGACCCGGGTTCTAAGTGCTCCGCCGGCCGTCTCGCGCATGCGGCTGCGGGGTCCGACCCCCGGGCTTGGAGAAGCTGTTCTGAGGGTGAGCGGCACCCAGGGGCTCCCCGCCTCAGGTGGAGATCCCTGGGTTACTTTCTCGAGACTCGGCTGGCGGCGGTGGGCTCGTGCCTCGCTTGTTTTTCCTCTCTATTCCAAACGAAAGGACTCTGGTGGCTGGGAAGGTGGC
>NW_012287359.1:0-1548 GCF_000151885.1 Dipodomys ordii
AGCAAAATAGAAAAAAGCTTCTACAGTGGCGCTGTGGCTCAAAGATGTAGAGCTCTAGCCCTTAAGCTGAAGAGCTAAGGGACAGCCTCCAAGGCCCAGAGTTCAGGCCCCATGAACTGTACCCCCCCCAAAAAAAAAATTAAGGTTATTTGAGGCTAAGATGCATTACTGATTAATTGCTGGTGATAACAAGACTTTTCAAAATAAACAGGCCACTCATAGTCTCCGGGGCACAGCCTCCAGGAAATGGCAGCTGCTTGCTTTACTTTGGTGGGAGGAGGACTTAGACCTGTTTGTTTACCATTTCCACCCTTTCTGTTTATGAGGCTTTAGGCAAGCCATTTAACTTCTGAGCCTCAGTTTTTTTATTTGGGAAATAGAAGCTTAACTCCTGCCTTTTAGGCTATGAGGATTACGGGGGAGTGTCTTCAGTGAAAGCTGATTCTCTCCACACTTTGAGTGAAGTAGTGCCCACTTGGAGCTGTTGGCTTGAGGCAGAGACCTTTCATCACTCATTTGAGGAAACAGTTATTTTTCTTCTCCACCTCAGCATTTCTTGCTTGCTGCCAAGTTTAAATTAGGATGCTTTTTTTTTTTTTTAAAGCAGAGAAGTTTATTGCAAAAGAAAGGTAAAGTTACCCAGGGAGTCAGAACTGGTTATCCTAGGATATCAAAATTTAAAGATTTTTTTGGGGGGTCCAGTTGTGGGGCCTGAACTCTGGGCCCAGGCGCTGTCCCTCAGCTCTTCAGCTCAAGGCTAGCGCTCTACCACTTGAGCCACAGTGCCACTTCCGGCTTTTTTTCTTTTTGCTTATATGGTGCTGAGGAATGGAACCCAGGGCCTCAGGCATGCAAGGCAAGCGCTCTACCACTGAGCCACCTTCCCAGCCCCTAAAGATTTTTTTATATTGAATAGTAGAGGAAATTAGATGCTCTTGAAAAATATATTTTGTGGTTTCTTTTTTTTTTTTTTTTGGTTTTGGTCGGTTGTGAGGCCTGAACTCTGGGCCTGTATGCTACCCCTCAGCTCTTCAGCTGTAGACCAGCGCTCTACCACTTGAGCCTCAGCCCCACTTCTGGCTTTTTTTTTTTTCTTTTGTCGGTCATGAGGCTTGAACTCTGGGCCTGGGCACTGTCCCTCAGCTCTTCAGCTCAAGGCGAGCACTCTACCCCTTGAGCTACATGTAGCACCACTTCCGGTTTTCTAGTGGTTTATTGGGCATAGGACACAGCCCAGGCTGGCTGTGGCTTTGAACAGCGATCTTCAGATATCAGCCTCCGGAGTAGTTAGGATTACAGGTGTGAGCCACCGGCACCCAGCCGACTTCTGGCTTTTTCTGCTTATGTGGTGCTGAGGAATCGAACCGAGGGCCTCATGCATGCAAGGCAAGCACTCTACCTCTGAGCCACCTACCCAGCGCTGAAAAATATATTTTGTAAAGACACCTCTGAAATATTTTTTTTTTTAATTTTATTTTATTTGTGAACATACTGTACAGAGGGGTTACAATTGCATGGGCAGGATAATGCGTACATTCTTACCAAGCA
>NW_012287360.1:0-2354 GCF_000151885.1 Dipodomys ordii
CAGGAGCGATCAACCATTCTATTCCAGTCATCAGAAATGTTACTGATATGTGGTCCGGCTAGTCCACTCGGGGAATTTCTTCCAGTCAATGGCGTCGCATGCGTCCCCTTCCCATCCCTTCCCAGCCTCCCCCCTCCCCCCATCCCAATCCTTCTCCTTCCCCCCTCCCCCCTCTGAAATATTTTTTGTTTGTTTGTTTTTGTCGGCCGTGGGGCTTGAACTCTGGGCCCGAATGCTGTCCCTCAGCTCTTCAGCTCCAGGCTAGTGCTCTACCACTTGAGCTACAGGGCCACTTCCCTCTGAAATATTTTTTATGTTTGTTGCTTTCACAATGTTATTAGGAGTTTTTTTTCCCCTATGTTCTCCAGCCAATTTTCTTTTGCTCTCATTTTATTACTTTTAGGTAATTGTTAATCTCTTGATTATTAGTAAAGAGTCATTAATTTCTTCTCTGGTAGATATGTAATAGTACCAATTACCGAAGCAGAGCTTTGAACATCTTGCTGATATTGATACTAGGGCTGTCTCAGACCTTAAGACGTCCTAAACTGAATCTTCTAGATTCCCCCTAAACTCAGTTCATCTTATTCTCAGAATTGGTGGTGGGACCTCTGTTCTTTCAGTTTTGTAATTTCAAGGCGTGGGGTTCAGATTGTCCTTAAAAACATTCTCAAACTGGCCCCAGAGGTGCTGCCTGTATTATTAGCTTCTCAGAGGCTGAGAGCTGAGGGTAAGCTTCAAAGCCCAGGCAGGAAAGTCAGCAAGACACTTTTTTTTTTTTTTGGTCCGGTTGTGGGGCCTGTACTCTGGGCCTGGGCGCTGTCCCCTCAGGTCTTCAGCTCAAAGCTAGCGCTCTACCACTTGAGCCACAGCGCCACTTCTGGTGTTTTTTTTTCTTTTTGTTTATGTGGTGCTGGGGAATCAAACCCAGGGCCTCATGCATGCAAGGCAAACACTCTACCACTGAGCCACCCTCCCAGCCCCAGCAAGACTCTTTTTTTAAATTTTATTTATTTATTTATTTTATTTTATTTTTTTGTCGGTCGTGGGGTTTGAACTCTGGGCCTGGGCGCTGTCCCTCAGCTCTTCAGCTCAAGGTGAGCGCTCTACCACTTGAGCTACAGCGCCACTTCCCCAGCAAGACCCTTATAAAGAAAACTTCCAAAGAAGCCAGAAGTGGAGCTGTGGCTCATGGTATTAGAGCTCTAGCCTTGAGCAAAAAGCTCAGGGCAAGTACCCAGGCACTGAGTTCAAGCCCCAGGACCAGCGCAAAAAAAAAAAAAAAAGGAGATGAGGGTTGAGGGGTAAAGTGCCAACCTTGAGCAGAAAAGCTAAGTGAGAGTGCAAGGTCTTGAATCAAGCCTCAGTTCTGGCTCCAAAAATACTATAAATAAACAGACTAATAAAATATGGAGGTAGTTGACTGGTTGACCTGGATGGAGGTACTGTATTCCTTACAGTATAATAGCCAGTTACAAAGTAACAGCCTCTGAGTGTTGCTTTTGAGTGTGGGTGTAGACTGGATTAACCAGTCACTAGTGCCTAGGAATAGCTGGTACTGTGCCTCCTACTGAGTTCCTGAATTCTATTGCATCTTTGTGTGTGTGTGTGTGTTTGTGTGTGTGTGTGTGTGTGTTTTAAGTACATGTAGTACAGTATGTTATTTTAGGCTGGTGAGGGTTTTGTGTGTGTGTGTGTATGTACATGCGCGCGTGTATGCTCGTAATTCTCAGATCTCAACTTCCTGAGCAGCTAGGGTTATAGACATGAGCCACTGGTACCCAGCTAGACTGATGAGTTTGAATTCATTGATGGCCATTGGGAAGGAGGGAGGGAGGGAATGAGGAAGGGGGGTGTAGTGTGTTGGATTACTAGGGAATTGTTTTCAAATCATTGGTCTTATAATCTCTAAAATGGAATAGGATAGATGTATAATCTTTATGTTGAAGACATCTCCTAGGATCTGGTACAACTTTCCTTTGATAAATAGGGATGATCACTTACTTGTCCTGCTCATCAGGTGATGCTTACTTAGGCTCCTTGTAATGACCTGGTATCTGCGAAGGAACCCTTGGGAGTCTAAGGCCTGTTTTGATCCTTTCAGACATGTTTACTGAGGATAAGGACACTAAAGGTACTCAAACCATCCAGGTTTCTGACTTCTGTTTCACAGCTAGACATTGTTAGAATCTTACAACTATGTAGCCCTCATGGAGGGGGACAAAAAAAGAGGTTGATGTGATTATACATCTCATCCAGTGTCCTCCTTTAAAAATGATCCTTAACCAACTTTGTGCTGAAAGTGAAAAATTAGAAATTTTAGGTGTTTTCGAAGGAAAAAAGAAAATAATGGC
>NW_012287361.1:0-16312 GCF_000151885.1 Dipodomys ordii
ACAGTGGGACACAGCGGGACACAGAGGGGTCACTGCGGGATTAGTGGGGGACAAAGCGGGACACAGCGGGACACAGCGGGGACGCAGCGGGACACAGCGGGACACAGCGGGACATGGCGAGGGACACAGTGAGACACAGAGGGGGACACAGCGAGGACACAGCGGGACACAGAGGGACACAGCGGGGGACAGAGCGAGGACACAGTGGGGGACAAAGTGGGGGAAACAGCTGGACAAAGCGGGGAACACAGTGAGGACACATCGGGACCCAGCGGGCCACAGCGTCGATACAGCGGAGACACAGCATTACACAGCATGGTACAAAGCTGTGGACACAACGGGACACAGTGGGGGCACAGCGGGACACAGCGGGACGCAGTGGGACACAGCGGGACACATTGGGACACAGCGGGGACAGAGCAGGACACAGTCGGCCACAGCGGGCCACAGCAGGGGACACAGCGGGAGACAAAGAGGGACACCACGGAACACAGCGGGAAACAGCAGGAAACAGCAGTGACACTGCGGAAACAGCAGGATACAGCAGGGACACAGCGGGACACAGAGGGGGACACAGCGGGGGACACAGCGGGACACAGAGGGGGACAGAGCGGGAAACAGTGGGGGACACAGCCGGACACAGCAGGGGAAACAGTGGGGGACACAGCGGGACACAGCGGGACACAGCGAGGACACAGCGGGACAGAGTGGGACACTGCAGGGCACAGCGGGGGACACAGCGGGACACAGCGGGGGACACAGCGAGGACAAAACGGAACACAGAGTGGGACACAGTGAGGACACAGCGGGACACAGCCGGGTCCAAGCAGTGGACACAGCGGGACACAGCGGGACACAGCGGGGGACACATCGGGACACAGCAGGGGACACATGGAGGACTCAGCGGGACAAAGCGGGGACACAGCGGCGACTCACCGGGGGACACAGCGGGGGACAAAGTGGGACACCACAGAACACAGTGGGAAACAGCGGGACACAGTGGGGAAACTGCGGGGACACAGGGAGACAAAGCGTGGGACACATAGGGACACAGCGGGGGACACAGTGGGGGACACAGCGGGACACAGCGGGGGACACAGCGAGGACAAAACGGAACACAGAGTGGGACACAGTGAGGACACAGCTGGACACAGCCGGGTCCCAGCAGTGGACACAGCGGGACACAGCGGGACACAGCGGGGGACACATCGGGACACAGCAGGGGACACATGGAGGACTCAGCGGGACAAAGCGGGGACACAGCGGCGACTCACCGGGGGACACAGCGGGGGACAAAGTGGGACACCACAGAACACAGTGGGAAACAGCGGGACACAGTGGGGAAACTGCGGGGACACAGGGAGACAAAGCGTGGGACACATAGGGACACAGCGGGGGACACAGTGGGGGACACAGCGGGACACCGCGGGGAACACAGCGAGGACACAGCGGGACCCAGCGGTAAACAGCGTCGATACGGCGGGGACACAACGTTACACAGCGTGGTACACAGCTGTGAACACAACGGGACACAGTGGGGCACAGCGGGACACAGCGGGACACAGTGGGACACAGCGGGGACAATGCTTGAGACACAGCGGAGTACAGAGCGGGAGACAGCAGGGGACACAGCGAGGACACAGCGGGACACAGCGCTGACACTGCGGGGGACACAGCGGGGGACACAGCGGGGGACACAGCCGGACACAGCGGGACACAGCGGGGGACAAAGGGGGGAAACAGCGGGACCCAGCGCGGGACACAGCGAGGATGCATTGGGACACAGCGGGCACACAGCAGGACTCAGCGGGGGACACAGCAGTACACAGCGGGACACAGCGGGACACAGCGGGGGACACAGAGGGGCAAACAGCGGGACACAGCGGGGAACACAGCGAGGACACAGCGGGACCAAGCGGGACACAGCGTCGATACAGCGGGCACACAGCGGGGTACACAGCTGGGGACACAACGGGACACAGCGGGGGACACAGCGAGGACACAGCAGAACACAGCGTGGGAAACAACGAGTACACAGCGGGACACAGTGAGACACAGCAGGACACAGTGGGGACACAGCAGTAGACACAGCGGGACACAGCGAGGACACAGCGGGGACACAGCAGGGACACAGCGGCACCCAGCAGGACACAGCGGGGCACACAGCGGGACACAGCGGGACACAGCTTGGGACACAGTGGGAACACAGCAGGACACAGCCGGGGACACAGCGAGGACACAGCGGGACACAGGGGGACACATCGTGGGACAAAGCGGGAGATAGCAGGGGACACAGCGAGGACACAGCGGGACACAGTGGCGACACATAGAGGACTCAGCGGGGGACACAGTGGGGGACAGAGCGGGACCCAGCGGGACCCAGCGGGGACGAAGCGTGAGACACAGCAGTGGACAGAGCAGGAGACAGAGGAGGACACAGCGGGACACAGCGGGGACACAGAGGTGGCTCAGGGGGGCCACAGCGGGGGACAAAGCGGGACACCACGGAACACAGCGGGACACAGCGTGAAACAGCGGTGAACCTGCGGGGACACAGCGGGACACAGCGGGGAACACAGCGGGACACAGCGGGGACACAGCAGGGACACTGCGGGACCCAGCAGGACACAGCGGGACACAGCAGGACACAGCGGGGGACACAGTGGGACACAGCGGGGGACACAGCGGGACACAGCGGGGACACAGAGGGGACTCAGCAGGGGACATAGCGGGGGACAAATCGGGACACCACAGGACACAGTGGGACACAGCGGGACACAGCGGGGACACTGCGGGGACACAGCGGGACAAAGCGGGGGACCCAGCGGGACCCAGCGGGACACAGCAGGACCCAGCGGGGAAACAGCGGGGACACAGTGGGACACAGCGAGGACACAGCGGGACACAGCGGGACACTGCGGGGCACAGCGGGGGACACAGCGGGATACAGCAGGGGACACAGGGAGGACACAGCGGAACACAGCATGGGACAAAGCGAGGACACAGCGGGAAACAGCGAGACACAGCGGGACCCAGCGGGGACCCAGCAGTGGACACAGCGGGACACAGCGGGGAACAAAGCTGGACACCACGGAACACAGCAGGACACAGCGTGAAACAGCGGTGAACCTGCGGGGACACAGCGGGACCCAGCGGGGGACCCAGCGGGACACAGCGGGACACAGCAGGGGACACAGCCAGACACAGCAGGGACACAGCGGGGACACAGCGGGAAACAGCAGGACACAGCGGGGGACACAGCGGGACACAGCGGGACACAGCGGGGGACACAGCAGGGACACAGTGGGACACAGTAGGACACAGCGTGGGACAAAGCGGGAGACAGCGGAGGACACAGCGAGGACACAGCTGGACACAGCGGGGACACAGAGGGGACTCAGCAGGGGACATAGAGGGGAAAAAGCGGGACACCACGGGACACAGTAGGACACAGCGGGACACAGCGGGGACACTGCGGGACACAGCCGGGGGACACAGCGGTGGACAGCGGGGGAAAGAGAAGGGACACAGCGGGACACAGAGGGGACACAGCTGGACACAGAAGGGTACACAGCGGGGCACAGCGGACTCACAACAGGGACAGAGCTGGACACAGAGGGACACAGAGGGGACAGAGCGTGACACAGCGGGACACAGCGGGACACAGCAGGGGACTCAGCGGGACACAGCGGGGAACACAGGGAGGACACAGCTGGACACTGAGGGAGACAGAGCGAGGACACAGCCGGACACAGCGAAACACAGCGTGACACAGTGGGGACACAGCAGGGGACACAGCGGGACACAGCGGGGGACACAGAGGGACACAGCGGCGTACACAGCAGGGACAAAGCGGGACACAGCGGGGGACACAGCGAGGACAAAGCGGGACACAGCGGTGACACAGCGGGACACAGCTGGGGACACTGCGCGACACAGCGGGACCCAGCGGGGACAAAGCGAGAGACACAGCGGTGGACAGAGAGGGAGACAGAGGCGGACACAGCGAGGACACAGCAGGACACAGCGGGGACACAGAGGTGGCTCAGGGGTGGCCACAGCGGAGGACAAAGCGGGACACCACGGAACACTGCCGGACACAGCGTGAAACAGCGGTGAACCTGCGGGGACACAGCGGGGGACACAGCAGGACACAGCGGGACACAGCGGGACACAGCGGGGGACACAGAGGGGTAAACAGCGGGACACAGCGGGGAACACAGCGAGGACACAGCGGGACCAAGCGGGACACAGCGTCGATACAGCGGGGACACAGCGGGACACAGCGGGGTACACAGCTGGGGACACAACGGGACACAGCGGGGGACACAGCGAGGACACAGCAGAACACAGCGTGGGAAACAACGAGGACACAGCGGGACACAGCGAGACACAGCGGGACACAGTGGGGACACAGCAGTAGACACAGCGGGACACAGCGAGGACACAGCGGGGACACAGCAGGGACACAGCGGCACCCAGCAGGACACAGCGGGGCACACAGCGGGACACAGCTTGGGACACAGCGGGAACACAGCAGGACACAGCCGGGGACACAGCGAGGACACAGCGGGACACAGCGGGACACAGCGTGGGACAAAGCGGGAGATAGCAGGGGACACAGCGAGGACACAGCGGGACACAGTGGCGACACATAGAGGACTCAGCGGGGGACACAGTGGGGGACAGAGCGCGACCCAGCGGGGCCCAGCGGGGACAAAGCGTGAGACACAGCAGTGGACAAAGCAGGAGACAGAGGCGGACACAGCGAGGACACAGCGGGACACAGCGGGGACACAGAGGTGGCTCAGGGGGGCCACAGCGGGGGACAAAGCGGGACACCACGGAACACAGCGGGACACAGCGTGAAACAGCGGTGAACCTGCGGGGACACAGCGGGACAAAGCGGGGGACACAGTGGGACACAGCGGGGACACAGCGGGGACACTGCGGGACCCAGCAGGACACAGCGGGACACAGCAGGACACAGCGGGGGACACAGTGGGACACAGCGGAGGACACAGCGTGACACAGCAGGGCACAGCGGGACACAGCAGGACACAGCGGGGGACACAGTGGGACACAGCGGAGGACGCAGCGGGACACAGCGGGGACACAGAGGGGACTCACCAGGGGACATAGTGCGGGACAAATCGGGACACCACAGGACACAGTGGGACACAGCGGGACACAGCGGGGACACTGCGGGGACACAGCGGGACAAAGCGGGGGACCCCGTGGAACCCAGCGGGACACAGCAGGACCCAGCGGGGAAACAGCGGGGACACAGTGGGACACAGCGAGGACACAGCGGGACACAGCGGGACACTGCGGGGCACAGCGGGGGACACAGCGGGATACAGCGGGGGACACAGGGAGGACACAGCGGAACACAGCATGGGACAAAGCGAGGACACAGCGGGAAACAGCGAGACACAGCGGGACCCAGCGGGGACACAGCAGTGGACACAGCGGGACACAGCGGGGGACAAAGCAGGACACCACGGAACACAGCAGGACACAGCGTGAAACAGCGGTGAACCTGCGGGGACACAGCGGGACACAGCGGGGGACACAGCGGGACACAGCGGGACACAGCGGGGGACACAGCAGGGACACAGTGGGACACAGTAGGACACAGCGTGGGACAAAGCGGGAGACAGCGGAGGACACAGCGAGGACAAAGCTGGACACAGCGGGGACACAGAGGGGACTCAGCAGGGGACATAGAGGGGAAAAAGCGGGACACCACGTTACACAGTAGGACACAGCGGGACACAGCGGGGACACTGCGGGACACAGCCGGGGGACACAGCGGTGGACAGCGGGGGAAAGAGAAGGTACACAGCGGGACACAGAGGGGACACAACTGGACACAGAAGGGTACACAGCGGGGCACAGCGGACTCACAACAGGGACAGAGCTGGACACAGCGGGACACAGTGGGGGACACAGCGGGACACAGTGTGGGACACAGCAGTGAAACACCGGGACACAACGGGACACAGCAGGGGGACACAGCGAGGACACCACGGAACACAGCGGGACACAGCGGGAAACAGAGGTGAACCTGCGGGGACACAGCGGGACACAGTGGGGGACACAATGCGAAACAGCAGGGGACCCAGCGGGACACAGTGGGGGACGGAGTGTGGGACACAGCGAGACACAGCGGGGACAAAGCTGGACACAGCGGGGTACACAGAGGGAAACAGCGGGGACACAGTGGGGAAACAGCGTGACACAGCAGGACACAGCGGGAAACAGCCGGGGACACAGCGAGGACACAGCGGCACAGAACGGGGGACACAGCAAGGACACAGTGGGACACAGCGGGGGACACAGCGAGACATAGCGGGGGACACAGCAGGGGACACAGAGGGACACAGCGGGACACAGCGGGGGACACAGGGAGGACACAGCGTGAGACAGCGGGGGACATAGCGAGGACACATTGGGACACAGTGGGGACACAGCAGGACTCAGCGGGGCACAGCAGTACACAGCGGGACACACCGGGACACAGCGGGGACACAGCAGGGACACAGCGGGGGACACAGCGGGACACAGCGGGGGACACAGGGAGGACACAGCGGGACCCAGGTGAAACCAGCGTCGATATGGCAGGGACACAGCGGGGAAAAAAAGCGAGGACACCGCGGAACACAGCGTGGGACACAGCGAGGACACAGCGAGGACACAGCTGGACACAGCGGGGACACAGCCGTAGACACAGCGGGACACAGTGGCGGACACAGCGGGACACAGCGGGGAACACAGCGAGGACACAGCGGGACCCAGGGCGACACAGCGACGATACAGCGGGGACACAGCGTTAAACAGCGTGGTACACAGCTGTGAACACAACGGGACACAGTGGGGGCACAGCGGGACACAGCGGGACACAGTGGGACGCAGCAGGGACAAAGCTTGAGACACAGCGGGGTACAGAGCGGGAGACAGCGGGGGACACAGCGAGGACACAGCGGTACACAGCGCTGACATTGCGGGGCACACAGCGGGGAACACAGCGGGGGACACAGCGGGACACAGAGGGACACAGCGAGGGACACAGGGGGGACACAGCGGGACACAGTGGGGGACACAGCGAGGACACATTGGGACACAGCAGGGACACAGCGGGACGCAGCGGGGGACACAGCAGTACCCATCGGGACACAGCGGGACACAGCGAGGGACGCAGAGGGGTACACAGCGGGATAAAGCGGGGAACACAGAAAGGACACAACGGGATCAAGCGGGACACAGCGTCGATACAGCGGGAACACAGCGGGACACAGCGGGGTACACAGCTGGGTACACAGCGGGACACAGCGGGGGACACAGCGGGACACAGCGGGGAACACAGGGAAGACATAGCGGGACCCAGCGGGACCCAGCGTCGTTACAGCGGGGACTCAGCGGGACACAGCGGGGTGTACAGCTGGGTACACAACGGGACACTGCGGGGGACACAGCGAGGACACAGAAGGACACAGCGGGACACAGCGGGGACACTGCGGGAACATAGTGGGACACAGCGGGGTACCCAGCGGGACACAGCGCTACACAGCTAGGGACACAGCGGGGACAAAGCGGCAGACAGCGGGGGACACAGCGAGGACACAGCGGGACACAGCGGCGACACAGAGGGGACTCAGCGGGACAAAGCGGGGGACACAGCGGGACACAGCGGGACACAGCGGGGAACAGTGGAGACAGAGAGGGGCCAAAGAGAGACGCAGCGGTGACACAGCTGGACACAACGTAGTACACAGCAGGACACAGCCGGGCACACAGCGGGGACACAGCAGGGACCAAGCGGGACATAGTGGGACACAGCGGAACACAGCAGGGGACACAGCAGGGGACCCAGCTAGGACACAGCGGGACACAGCGGGGGACACAGCTGGGGACACAGCGGGACACAGCGGGGAACTCAGCGAGGACACAGCGGGATCCAGCAGGACACAGCGTCGATACAGCAGGGACACAGTGTTACACAGCGCGGTACCCAGCTGTGGACACAACGGGACAGAGTGGGGACACAGCGAGACACAGCGGGTCACAGCGAGGACACAGAGGGACACATTGGTGACACAGCGGGGGACACAGCAGGACACAGCAGCGGACACAGCGGGGGACACAGCGGGACACAGCGCGACACAGCGGGGGACACAATGGGGACACAGCGGGACACAGCAGGGGACACAGCGAGGACACAGTGGAACATAGCGGGGGACACAGAGAGGACACAGCGGGACACAGCGAGACAAAGCGGGACACAGCGTGGACACAGCAGTAGACACAGCGGGACATAGCAGGGGACACAGCTGGGGACACAACGGGACACAGCAGGGGACACAGCGAGGACAGAGCGGGACACAGCGGGACACAGCGGGGACACAGCGTCGATACAGTGGGGACACAGCGAGACCCCGTGGGCAACACAGGAAGGAAACAGCGGGACCCAGTGGGACACAGCGTCGATACAGCGGGACACAACGGGGTACACAGCTGGGGACACAACAGGACACAGCGGGGGACACAGCGGTACACAGCGGGACATAGCGGGGGACACAGCGGGACCCAACGGGAGACCCAGCGAGGACACAGCGGGACACAGCGGGGGACACAGGGAGACACAGCGGGGGACACAGTGGGACACAGCGGGGAACACAGCGAGGACACAGCGGGGGACACAGCGGGACACAGCGTCGATACAGCGGGCACACAGCGTTACACAGCGTGGTACACAGCTGTGAACACAACGGGACACAGTGGGGGCACAGCGGGACACAGCGGGACACAGTGGGACACAGCGGGGAAAAAGCGTGAGACACAGCCAGGGACAGAGCTGGAGACAGCGGGGGACACAGCGAGGACACAGCAGGACACAGCGTTGACACAGCAGGGTCTCAGCGGGGGACACAGCGGGAGACAAAGAGGGACACCACGGAACACAGCGGGACACAGCAGGAAACAGCAGTGATACTGCGTGGACACAGTGGGACACAGCGGGGGACACAGTGGGACACAGAGGGGGACAGAACGGGACACAGTGGGGGACAGAGCGTGGGACACAGCGAGACACAGCGGGGTACACAGAGGGACACAGCGGGGAAACAGCGTGACACAAAGGACACAGCGCGACACAGCGGGGAACACAGCGAGGACACAGCGGGACACAGTGGGACAGAGCGTCGATACAGCGGGGACACAGCGTTACACAGCGTGGTACACCGTTGTGGACACAACGGGACACAGTGGGGGCACAGCCGGACACAGCGGGACACAGTGGGACACAGCAGGGACAAAGCGTGAGACACAGCGGGGGACAGAGAGGGAGACAGCAGGGGACACAGCGAGGAAACAGCGGGACACAGCGGTGACACAGCGGGGACTCAGCGGGGGACACAGCGGGACACAGCGGGGGACACAGCAGGACACAGCGGGGGACACTGCGGGACACAGTGTGGGACAGAGCGTGGGACACCGTGAGACACAGCGGGGACAAAGCTGGACACAGCGCGGTACACAGAGGGAAACAGCGGGGAAACAGCGTGACACAAAAGGACACAGCGCGACACAGCGGGGGACACAGCGAGGACACAGCGGCACACAGTGGGGGACACAGCAAGGACAGAGCGGGACACAGCGGGGGACACAGCGGGACATAGCGGGGGACACAGCGGGGGACACAGCGGGACACAGCGGGACACAGCGGGGGACACAGGAAGGACACAGCGGTACACAGCGGGGGACAGAGCGAGGACACATTGGGACACATCGGGGACACAGTGGGACTCAGCGGGGGACGCAGCAGTACACAGCGGTACACAGCGGGACACAGCGGGGACAGAGCAGGAACACAGCGGGGGACACAGCGGGAAACAGCGGTGGACACAGAGGGGTACACAGCGGGACACAGCGAGGAAAAAAGCGAGGCCACAGCAGAACACAGCGTGGGACACAGCGAGGACACAGCGGGACACAGCGGGACACAGCGGCGACAAAGCAGTAGACACAGCGGGACACACTGGCCGACACGGCGGGACATAGCTGGGGACACAGGGAGGACACAGCGGGACCCAGTAGGACCCAGCGTCGATACAGCGGGGACACAGCAGGACACAGCGAGGTACACACCTGGGGACACAACGGGACACAGCGGGGGACACAGCGAGGACACAGCGGGACACAGCGGGACACTGCGGGAACATAGCGGGACACAGCGGGGGACACAGCGGAACACAGCGGGACACAGCTGGGGACATAGCGGGGACACAGCGGGATACAGCGGGGGACACAGGAGGGACACAGCGTGACACAGCGGAACAAAGCGGGGGACAAAGCGGGAGACAGCGGGGGACACAGCGAGGACACAGCGGGAAACAGCGGGACACAGCGGGGAAAAAGCAGTAGACACAGCGGGACACAGTGGCAGACACGGCGGGACATATCTGGGGACACAGGGAGGACACAGCGGGACCCAGTGGGACCCAGCGTCGATACAGCGTGGACACAGCGGGACACAGCGAGGTACACAGCTGGGGACACAACGGGACACAGCGGGGGACACAGCGAGGACACAGCGGGACACAGCGGGACACTGCGGGAACATAGCAGGACACAGCGGGGTACACAGCGGGACACAGCGGGACACAGCTGGGGACATAGCGGGGACACAGCGGGACACAGCGGGGGAAACAGCGAGGACATAGCGTGACACAGCGGGGACACAGCGGGGGACAAAGCGGGAGACAGCGCGTGACACAGCGAGGACACAGCAGGACAAAGCGGCCACAAAGAGGGGACTCAGCGGTGGACACAGCGGGGGACAAAGAGGGACACCACGGGACACAGAGTGACACAGTGGGTCACAGCGGGACACTGCGGCGACACAGCAGGACAAAGCGGGGGACACAGCGGGACACAGCGGGCACACAACGGGGACACAGCGGGACACAGAGGGACACAGCGGGGACAGAGCGGGACACAGTCGGACACAGCGGGACACAGCGGGGGACACAGCCGGAGACAAAGAGGGACACCACGGAACACAGCGGGACACAGCAGGAAACAGCAGTGACACTGCGGGGACACAGTGAGACACAGCGGGGGACACAGCAGGACACAGAGGGGGACAGAGCGGGACACAGTGGGGGACACAGCCGGACACAGCAGGGGAAACAGTGGGGGACACAGAGGGACACAGCGTGACACAGCGAGGACACAGCGGGACAGAGCGGGACACTGCAGGGCACAGCGGGGGACACAGCGGGACACAGCAGGGGACAAAGCGAGGACAGAGCGGAACACAGAGTGGGACACAGTGAGGACACAGTGGGACACAGTGGGACACAGCGGGACACAGCCGGGTCCCAGCAGTGGACACAGCGGGACACAGCGGGGGACACATGGAGGACTCAGCGGGACAAAGCAGGGACACAGCGGCGACTCACCGGGGGACACAGCAGGGGACAAAGCGAGACACCACAGAACACAGTGGGAAACAATGGGACACAGCGGGGAAACTGCGGGGACACAGGGGGACAAAGCGTGGGACACATAGGGACACAGCGGGGGACACAGTGGGGGACACAGCGGGACACAGCGGGGAACACAGCGAGGACACAGCGGGACCCAGCGGTACACAGCGTCGATACAGCGGGGACACAGCGTTACACAGCGTGGTACACAGCTGTAAACACAACGGGACACAGTGGGGGCACAGCGAGACACAGCGGGACACAGCGAGGACATAGCGGGACACAGCGCTGACACTGCGGGGGACACAGCGGGGGACACAGCGGGGGACACAGCCGGACACAGCGGGACACAGCGGGGGATACATGGGGGACACAGCGGGACCCAGCGCGGGACACAGCGAGGACACATTGGGACACAACGGGGACACAGCGGGACTCAGCGGGGGACACAGCGAGGACACAGCGGGACACAGCGGGACACAGCGTGGGACAAAGCGGGAGATAGCAGGGGACACAGCGAGGACACAGCGGGACACAGCGGCGACACATAGAGGACTCAGCGGGGGACACAGTGGGGAACAGAGCGGGACACAGCGGGACCCAGCGGGGACAAAGCGTGAGACACAGTGGTGGACAGAGCGGGAGACAGAGGCGGACACAGCGAGGACACAGCGGGACACTGCGGGGACACAAAGGTGGCTCAGGGGGGGCCACAGCAGGGGACAAAGCGGGACACCACGGAACACAGCGGGACACAGAGTGAAACAGCGGTGAACCTGCGGGGACACAGCGGGACACAGCGGGGGACACAGCGGGACACAGCGGGGACACAGCGGGGACACAGCGGGACCCAGCAGGACACAGCGGGACACAGCAGGACACAGCGGGGGACACAGGGGGACACAGCGGGGGACACAGCGGGACACAGCGGGGACACAGAGGGGACTCAGCTGGGGACATAGCGGGGGACAAAGCGGGACAACACAGGACACAGTGGGACACAGCGTGACACAGCGGGGACACTGCGGGGACACAGCGGGACAAAGCAGGGGACCCAGCGGGACCCAGCTGGACACAGCAGGACCCAGCGGGGAAACAGCGGGGACACAGTGGGACACAGCGAGGACACAGCGGGACACAGCGGGACACTGCGGGGCACAGCGGGGGCCACAGCGGGCCACAGCTTGGCACACAGCAGGGGAGAGTGGAGACAGAGAGTGGCCACAGCGAGACACAGCGTTGACACAGCTGGACACAGCGGGGTACACAGCGGGACACAGCGGGCACACAGCGGGGACACAGCGGGAAACAGCGGGACACATCAGGGACACAATGGGACACAGTGGGACAAAGCGGGAGACACAGCGGGACACAGCAGGCACACAGCGGGGACACAGAGGGACACAGCGGGGACAGAGCGGGACACAGCCGGACACAGCGCGACACAGCGGGGGACACAGCGGGACACAGTGGTGGACCCAGTGAGGACACAGAGGGACACAGCAAGGGACACAGCGAGGACACAGCGGGGGACACAGCGGGGGACACAGCGGGACCCATCGGAGAACAGATCGAGGACACAGCGGGACACAGCGGGACACAGAGTCTATACAGTGGGGATACAGCGTTACAAGGCGTGGTACATAGCTGTGGACACAACGGGACACAGTGGGGGCACAGCTGGACTCAGCGGGACACAGTGGGACACAGCAGGGACAAAGCGTGAGACACAGCGGGGGAAAGAGACGGAGACAGCAGGGGACACAGCGACGAAACAGCGGGACACAGCGCTGACACAGCGGGGACTCAGCGGGGGACACAGCGGGGGACACAGCAAAGACAGAGCGGGACACAGTTGGGGACACAGCAGGACATAGCGGGGGACACAGCGGGGGAAACAGCGGGACACAACGGGACACAGCGGGGACACCACGGGACACAGTGTGACACAGTGGGACACAGCGGGACACAGCGGGGGACACAGCGGACACAGCGGGGGACCCAGCGAGGACATAGCGGGGGACACAGCGGGGGACACAGCGGGACACAGCGGGGAACACAGCGAGGACACAGCGGGACACAGCGGGACACAGCGTCGATACAGATGGGACTCAGCGGAGGACACAGCAGGGGACACAGCGGGGGACAAAGTGGGACATCACGGGACACAGTGTGACACAGCGGGACACAGTGGGGACACTGCGGGGACACAGCAGGATAAAGCGGGGGACACAGCGGGACACAGTGGGGGACACAGCGGGGGACAGCGTAGACAGAGAAGGGCCACAGCGGGACAGAGCGGGACACAGTTGGACACAGCGGGGTACACAGCGGGACACAGCGGGCACACCGGGGACACAGCGGCACAAAGCGGGACACAGTGGGGACACAGTGGGACACAGCGGGACAAAGCGGGGGACACAGCGGGACACAGCGGGGGACACAGAGAGGACACATTGGGACACAGCGGGGGACACAGTGAGGACACAGCAGGACACAGCCGGGGAAAAAGTGGGACACAGCGGGGACACAGCAGTGGACACAGCGGGACACAGCGGGGGACACAGCCGGACACAGCAGGGGAAACAGTGGGGGACACAGCGGGACAAAGTGGGACACAGCGCGGGACACATGGGGGACACAGCGGGACACAGCGGGGACACAGCAGAACTCAGCGGGGGACACAGCAGTATACAGCAGGACACAGTGGGGACACAGCAGGGACACAGCGGAAACACAGCTGGACAGAGCGGGGACACAGCTGGGGACACAACGGGACACATCTTGGGACACAGCGAGGACCCAGCGGAACACAGCGTGGGACACAGCGAGGACACAGCGGGACACAGCGGGGACACAGCGAGGACACAGCGGGACACAGCGAGGACACTGTGGGAACATAGCGGGACACAGCGGGGTACACAGCGGGACACAGCGGAGTACACAGCTGGGGACACAAAGGGACACATCGGGGGACACAGCGGGACCCAGCAGGACACAGCGTCGATACAGCGGGGACACCGCGGGACATAGCGGGGTACACAGCTGGGGACACAACGGGTCACAGCGGTGGACACAGCGAGGACACAGCGGGACACAGCTGGGACACTGAGGGAACATAGAGGGACACAGCGGGTACACAGCAGGACACAGCGGGGGACACAGAGTGGTACACAGCGGGACACAGCTGGAAACATAGCGAGGTCACAGCGGGGAAAAAGCGGGACAACACGGGACACAGTGTGACACAGCGGGACAGAACGGTGACACAGCAGGGGCAAAGCGGGACAAAGCAGGGACACAGCGAGACACAGCGGGACACCGCGGGGGACACAGCGGGGGACAGCAGGGGACAGGGGACACAGCGGGACACAGCGGGGACACAGCTGGACACAGCGGGGTACACAGAGGGACACAGCGGGCACACACTGGGGACACAGCGGGACACAGCGGAACTCAGCGGGAGACACAGCAGTACACAGCGGGACACAGTGGGACACACCGGGGACACAGCAGGGACACAGTGGGGGACAAAGCGGGACACAGCGGGTCAGAGCGGGGGACACAGCGGGACACAGCGGGAGACACAGAGGGGTACACAGCGGGACACAGCGGGGAACACAGCGAGGACACAGCGGAACACAGCGGGACACAGCGTCGATACAGTGGGGACAGAGCGGGTCACAGCAAGGACACAGCGGGACACAGCGGGACACAGCGGGGGACACAGCGGGACACAGCGGGAACACAGCGGGGACTCTTCGGGGGACACAGCGGGACACAGCGGGGGACACAGCGAGACACGGCGGGGACAAAAGCTGGACACAGTGGGGGTACACAGAGGGACACAGCATGGGACACAGCGGGGGAAACAGCGTGACACAAAAGGACACAGCGAGACACAGCGGGGGACACAGTGAGGACACAGCTGCACACAGTGGGGGACACAGCAAGGACAGAGCAGGACACAGCGGGACACAGC
This sequence comes from Dipodomys ordii, assembly GCF_000151885.1. NCBI lineage: Eukaryota > Metazoa > Chordata > Mammalia > Rodentia > Heteromyidae > Dipodomys > Dipodomys ordii. The sequence goes on from NW_012287361.1 coordinate 15,475, forward strand.
GGGACACAGCGGTGGACACAGGAAGGTCACAGCGGTACACAGAGGGGGACAGAGCGAGGACACATTGGGACACAACGGGACTCAGCGGGGGACACAGCAGTACACAGCGGGACACAGCGGGGACACAGCAGGGACACAGCAGGGGACACAGCGGGACACAGCGGGGGGACACAGAGGGGTACACAGCGGGCCACAGCGGGGAAAAAAGTGAGGCCACAGCAGAACACAGCGTGGGACACAGCGAGGACACAGCGGGACACAGCGGGACACAGCGGGGACAAAGCAGTAGACACAGCGGGACACAGTGGCGGACACAGCGGGATACAGCGTGGGACACAGGGAGGACACAGCGGGACCCAGCGGGACCCAGCGTCGATACTGCTGGGACACAGCGGGACACAGCAAGGACACAGCGGGGGACACAGCGGGACACAGCGGGGAACACAGCGAGGACACAACGGCACCCAGCAGGACACAGCGTCGATACAGCGGGGACACAGGGTTACACAGCGTGGTACCCAGCTGTGGACACAACGGGACAGAGTGGGGGCACAGCGAGACACAGCGGGACACAGCGAGGACACAGCGGGATACATTGGAGACACAGCTGGGAAAACAGCAGGACAAAGCAGCGGACACAGCTGGGGACACAGCGCGACACAGCAAGACATAGCATGGACACAGCAGTAGACACATCGGGACATAGCGGGGGACACAGCTGGGGACACAATGGGACACAGCGGTGGACACAGCGAGGACACAGCAGGACCCACCGGGACCAAGCGGGGGACACAGCGAGGACACAGCAGGACACAGCGGGGGACACAGCGAGGATGAT
>NW_012287362.1:0-2054 GCF_000151885.1 Dipodomys ordii
CCAGCGGGACCCAGCTGGACACAGCAGGACCCAGCGGGGAAACAGCGGGGACACAGTGGGACACAGCGAGGACACAGCGGGACACAGCGGGACACTGCGGGGCACAGCGGGGGCCACAGCGGGCCACAGTGGGGCACACAGCGGGGGAGAGTGGAGACAGAGAGTGGCCACAGCGAGACACAGCGGTGACACAGCTGGACACAGCGGGGTACACAGCGGGACACAGCGGGCACACAGCGGGGACACAGCGGGAAACAGCGGGACACATCAGGGACACAATGGGACACAGTGGGACAAAGCGGGAGACACAGCGGGACACAGCAGGCACACAGCGGGGACACAGAGGGACACAGCGGGGACAGAGCGGGACACAGCCGGACACAGCGCGACACAGCGGGGGACACAGCGGGACACAGTGGTGGACCCAGTGAGGACACAGCGGGACACATCAGGGGACACAGCGAGGACACAGCGGGGGACACAGCGGGGGACACAGCGGGACCCAGCGGGGAACAGATCTAGGACACAGCGGGACACAGAGTCGATACAGCGGGGACACAGCGTTACAAGGCGTGGTACATAGCTGTGGACACAACGGGACACAGTGGGGGCACAGCCAGACTCAGCGGGACACAGTGGGACACAGCAGGGACAAAGCGTGAGACACAGCGGGGGACAGAGACGGAGACAGCACGGGACACAGCGAGGAAACAGCGGGACACAGCGGTGACACAGCGGGGACTCAGCGGGGGACACAGCAAGGACAGAGCGGGACATAGTGGGGGACACAGCAGGACATAGCGGGGGACACAGCGGGTGAAACAGCGGGACACAGCGGGACACAGAGGGGACACCACGGGACACAGTGTGACACAGTGGGACACAGTGGGACACTGCGGGGACACAGCAGGACAAAACGGGGGACACAGCGGGACACAGCGGGACAAAGCGGGGGACACAGCGGGACACAGCGGAGACAGAGAAGGGCCACAGCGGGACACAGCGGTGACACAGCTGGACACAGCGGGGTACACAGCGGGACACAGCGGGCACACAGAGGGGACACAGCGGGACACAGCGGGACACAGCGGGGACAGAGCGGGACACAGTCGGACACAGCGGGACACAGCGGGGACCCAGCGGGACCCAGCGGGGGACCCAGCGAGGACATAGCGGGGGACACAGCGGGGGACACAGCGGGACACAGCGGGGAACACAGCGAGGACACAGCGGGACACAGCGGGACACAGCGTCGATACAGAGGGGACTCAGCGGAGGACACAGCGGGGGACACAGCGGGGGACAAAGTGGGACACCACGGGACACAGTGTGACACTGCGGGGACACAGCAGGATAAAGCGGGGGACACAGCGGGACACAGCGGGACACAGTGGGGGACACAGCGGGGGACAGCGTAGACAGAGAAGGGCCACAGCAGGACAGAGCGGGACACAGTTGGACACAGCGGGGTACACAGCGGGACACAGCGGACACAGCAGGACACAGCGGTACACAGTGGGGACACAGTGGGACACAGCGGGACAAAGCGGGGGACACAGCGGGACACAGCAGGGGACACAGAGAGGACACATTGGGACACAGCGGGGGACACAGTGAGGACACAGCGGGACACAGCCGGGGAAAAAGTGGGACACAGCGGGGACACAGCAGTGGACACAGCGGGACACAGCGGGGGACACAGCCGGACACAGCAGGGGACACAGTGGGGGACACAGCGGGACACAGTGGGACACAGCGGGACACAGCGGGGGACCCAGCGAGGACCCAGCAGAACACAGCGTGGGACACAGCGAGGACACAGCGGGACACAGCAGGACACAGCGGGGATACAGCAGTAGACACAGCGGGAACCAGTGGGGGACACAGCGGGACACAGCGGGGACTCACCAGGGGACACAGCGGGGGACAAACTGGGACACCACGGGACACAGTGGGACACAGCGGGACACAGCGGGGACACTGCAGGGACATAGCGGGACACAGCGGGGTACACAGCGGGACACAGCAGTGGACACAGAGGGGCACAGCCGGAC
>NW_012287363.1:0-7774 GCF_000151885.1 Dipodomys ordii
CGGGACACAGCGGGGACCCAGCGGGACCCAGCGGGGGAACCCAGCGAGGACACAGCGGGGACACAGCGGGGGACACAGCGGGACACAGCGGGGAACACAGCGAGGACACAGCGGGACACAGCGGGACACAGCGTCGATACAGAGAGGACTCAGCGGAGGACACAGCGGGGGACACAGCGGGGGACAAAGTGGGACACCACGGGACACAGTGTGACACTGCGGGGACACAGCAGGATAAAGCGGGGGACACAGCGGGACACAGCGGGACACAGTGGGGGACACAGCGGGGGACACGGTAGACAGAGAAGGGCCACAGCAGGACAGAGCGGGACACAGTTGGACACAGCGGGGTACACAGCAGGACACAGCGGGCACACCGGGGACACAGCAGGACACAGCGGGACACAGTGGGGACACAGTGGGACACAGCGGGACAAAGCGGGGGACACAGCGGGACACAGCAGGGGACACAGAGAGGACACATTGGGACACAGCGGGGGACACAGTGAGGACACAGCGGGACACAGCCGGGGAAAAAGTGGGACACAGCGGGGACACAGCAGTGGACACAGCGGGACACAGCGGGGGACACAGCCGGACACAGCAGGGGACACAGTGGGGGACACAGCGGGACACAGTGGGACACAGCGCGGGACACATGGGGGACACAGCGGGACACAGCGGGGACACAGCGGGACTCAGCGAGGACACAGCGGGACACAGCAGGACACAGCGGGGATACAGCAGTAGACACAGCGGGAACCAGTGGGGGACACAGCGGGACACAGCGGGGACTCACCAGGGGACACAGCGGGGGACAAACTGGGACACCACGGGACACAGTGGGACACAGCGGGACACAGCGGGGACACTGCAGGGACATAGCGGGACACAGCGGGGTACACAGCGGGACACAGCAGTGGACACAGAGGGGCACAGCCGGACACAGCGGGGGACACAGCGAGGACACAGCGGGTCACAGCGGGACACAGCGTGGGACAAAGCAGGAGACAGCGGGGGACACAGCGAGGGCACAGCTGGACACAGCAGGGTACACAGCGGGACACAGCGGGAGACACAGCGGGACACAGCGGAGTACACAGCTGGGGACACAAAGGGACACATCGGGGGACACAGCGGGACCCAGCAGGACACAGCGTCGATACAGCGGGGACACCGCGGGACATAGCAGGGTACACAGCTGGGGACACAACGGGACACAGCGGTGGACACAGCGAGGACACAGCGGGACACAGCTGGGTCACTGAGGGAACATAGAGGTACACTGCGGGTACACAGCGGGACACAGCGGGGGACACAGAGTGGTACACAGCGGGACACAGCTGGAAACATAGCGAGGTCACAGCGGGGGAAAAAGCGGGACAACACGGGACACAGTGTGACACCGCGGGGGACACAGCGGGGGACAGCAGGGGACAGGGGACACAGCGGGACACAGCGGGGACACAGCTGGACACAGCGGGGTACACAGAGGGACACAGCGGGCACACACTGGGGACACAGCAGGACACAGCGGAACTCAGCGGGAGACACAGCAGTACACAGCGGGACACAGTGGGACACACCGGGGAGACAGCAGGGACACAGTGGGGGACAAAGCGGGACACAGCGGGTCAGAGGGGGGGACACAGCGGGACACAGCGGGAGACAAAGAGGGGTACACAGCGGGACGCAGCGGGGAACACAGCGAGGACACAGCGGAACACAGCGGGACACAGCGTCGATACAGTGGGGACAGAGCGGGTCACAGCAAGGACACAGCGGGACACAGCGGGACACAGCGGGGGACACAGCGGGACACAGCGGGGACACAGCGGGGACTCAGCGGGGGACACAGCGGGACACAGCGGGGGACACAGCGAGACACGGCAGGGACAAAGCTGGACACAGCGGGGTACACAGAGGGACACAGCAGGGACACAGCGGGGAAACAGCGTGACAAAAAAGGACACAGCGAGACACAGCGGGGGACACAGCGAGGACACAGCTGCACACAGTGGGGGACACAGCAAGGACAGAGCAGGACACAGCGGGACACAGCGGGACACAGCGGTGGACACAGGAAGGTCACAGCGGTACACAGAGGGGGACAGAGCGAGGACACATTGGGACACAACGGGACTCAGCGGGGGACACAGCAGTACACAGCGGGACACAGCGGGGACACAGCAGGGACACAGCAGGGGACACAGCGGGACACAGCGGGGGGACACAGAGGGGTACACAGCGGGCCACAGCGGGGAAAAAAGTGAGGCCACAGCAGAACACAGCGTGGGACACAGCGAGGACACAGCGGGACACAGCGGGACACAGCGGGGACAAAGCAGTAGACACAGCGGGACACAGTGGCGGACACAGCGGGATACAGCGTGGGACACAGGGAGGACACAGCGGGACCCAGCGGGACCCAGCGTCGATACTGCTGGGACACAGCGGGACACAGCAAGGACACAGCGGGGGACACAGCGGGACACAGCGGGGAACACAGCGAGGACACAACGGCACCCAGCAGGACACAGCGTCGATACAGCGGGGACACAGGTTTACACAGCGTGGTACCCAGCTGTGGACACAACGGGACAGAGTGGGGGCACAGCGAGACACAGCGGGACACAGCGAGGACACAGCGGGATACATTGGAGACACAGCTGGGAAAACAGCAGGACAAAGCAGCGGACACAGCTGGGGACACAGCGCGACACATCAAGACATAGCATGGACACAGCAGTAGACACATCGGGACATAGCTGGGGACACAACGGGACACAGCGGTGGACACAGCGAGGACACAGCCGGACCCACCGGGACCAAGCGGGGGACACAGCGAGGACACATCAGGACACAGTGGGGGACACAGCGAGGACACAGTGGGACCCAGCGGGACACAGCGTCGATACAGCGGGCACACAGCGTTACACAGCGTGGTACTCAGCTGTGGACACAACGGGACACAGTGGGGGCACAGCCGGACACAGCGGGACACAGTGGGACACAGCGGGGACAAAGCGTGAGACACAGCGAGGGACAGAGCGGGAGACAGTGGGGAACACAGCGAGGACACAGCGGGACACAGCGTCGATACAGCGGGGACACAGCTTTACACAGCATAGTACACATCTCTTTACACAACGGGAAACAGTGGGGGCACAGCCGGACACAGCGGGACACAGTGGGACACAGCGGGGACAAAGCGTGAGACACAGCAGGGGACAGAGAGGGAGACAGCAGGGGACACAGCGAGGAAACAGCGGGACACAGCGGTGACACAGCGGGGACTCAGCGGGGGACACAGCGGGACACAGCGGGGGACACAGCGGAACACAGCGGGAGACACAGCGAGGACCCAGCGGGACACAACGGGACACAGCGTATATACAGCGGGCACACCGCGTTACACAGCATGGTACACAGCTGTGGAAACAACGAAATACAGTGGGGGCACAGCGGAACACAGCGGGACACAGTGGGACACAGCGGGCACAAAGCGTGAGACACAGCGGGGGACAGAGCGGGAGACAGTGGGGGGACACAGCGAGGACACAGCGGGACACAGCGGGGACTCAGCGGGGGACACAGCGGGAGACAAAGAGGGACACCTCAGAACACAGCGGGACACAGCGGGAAACAGCAGTGACCCTGCGGGGACACAGTGGGACACAGCTGGGGACACAGCGGGACACAGAGGGGGACAGAGCGGGAAACAGAGGGGGACAGAGCGTGGGACACAGCGAGACACAGCAGGGACAAAGCTGGACACAGCGGGGTACACAGAGGGACACAGCGGGGATGCAGCGGGGAAACAGCGTGACACAGCAGGACACAGCGGGGGACACAGCAGTACACAGCAGGACAAAGCGGGACACAGTGGGGACACAGCAGAGACACAGCGGGGGACACAGCGGGACAGAGTGGGGTACACAGCTGGGGACACAGCGAGGACACAGCGGGACACATCGTGGACACTGCGGGAACATAGCAGGACACAGTGGGGTACACAGCGGGACACAGCGGGACACAGCTGGAGACAAAGCGGGAGACAGCGGGGCACACAGCGAGGACACAGGGGGACACAGATGCGACACAGAGGGGACTCAGCGGGGGACACAGCGGGGGACAAAGTGGGACAACACGGGACACAGTGTTACACAGCGGGACACAGCGGGGACACTGCGGGACAAAGCAGGAAAATGCGGGGGACACAGCGGGACACAGCGGGACACAGCGGGGGACACAGCGGGGGACAGCGGAGACAGAGAGTGGCCACAGCGAGACACACCGGTGACACAGCTGGACTCAGCGGGGTACACAGCAGGACACAGCGGGCACACAGCGGGGACACAGCGGGACACAGCGGGACACAGCGGGGACACAGCGGGACAAAGCGGGAGACACAGCGGGACACAGCAGGCACACAGCGGGGACACAGTGGGACACAGCGGGACACAGCGGGGGACAAAGCGGGACACAGTGGGGGACCCAGTGAGGACACAGCAGGACACAGCAGGGGACACAGCGAGGACACAGCGGGGGACACAGCGGGGGACACAGCGGGACACAGCGGGGAACACAGCGAGGACACAGCGGGACACAGCGGGACACAGCGTCGATACAGCGGGGACACAGCGTTACACAGTGTGGTACACAGCTGTGGACTCAACGGGACACAGTGGGGGCACAGCCGGACACAGTGGGACACAGTGGGACACAGCGGGGAAAAAGCGTGAGACACAGCAGGTGAAAGAGAGGGTGACAGCAGGGGACACAGCGAGGAAACAGCGGGACACAGCGGTGACACAGCGGGGACTCAGGGGGTGACACAGCGGGACACAGCGGGGGACACAGCGGGACACAGCGCGGGACAAGGCGGGACACAGTGTGGGACAGAGCGTGGGACACAGCGAGACACAGCGGAGACAAAACTGGACACAGGGGGGTACACAGAGGGACACAGCAGGGACACAGCGGGAAAACAGCGTGACACAAAAGGACACAGCGGGACACAGCGGGGGACACAGCGAGGACACAGCGGCACACAGTGGGGGACACAGCAAGGATAGAGCGGGAAACAGCGGGGGACACAGCAGGACATAGCGGGGGACAGAGCGGGACACAGCGGGACACAGCGGGGGACACAGGATGGACACAGCGGTACACAGCGGGGGACAGATCGAGGACACATTGGGACACAGCGGGGACACAGCGGGACTCAGCGGGGGACACAGCAGTACACAGCGGGACACAGCGGGACACAGCAGGGACACAGCGGGGTACACAGCGGGACACAGCGGGGGACAAAGAGGGGGACACAGCGGGGAAAAGGAGAGGCCACAGCAGAACACAGCATGGGACACAGCGAGGACACAGCGGGACCCAGCGTGGGACACATGCGAGGACACAGCGGAACACAGCGGGACACAGGGAGGACACAACGGGACCCAGCGGGACACAGCTAGGGACACTGCGGGGACAAAGCGGCAGACAGCCGGGGACACAGCGAGGACAGAGCGGGACACAGCGGCGACACAGATGGGACTCAGCGGGACAAAGCGGGGGACACAGCGGGACACAGCGGGACACAGAGGGGGACCCAGCGGGGGACAGCGGAGACAGAGAGGGGCCAAAGCGAGACACAACGGTGACACAGCTGGACACAACAGAGTACACAACGGGACACAGCGGGCACACAGCGGGGACACAGCGGGACATAGCGGGACAAAGCGGAACACAGCGGGTGTCACAGCGGGACACAGCAGGGGACCCAGCGAGGACACAGCGGGACCCAGTGGGAGACACAGCTGGGGACACAGCGGGACACAGCGGGGAACACATCAAGGACCCAGCGGGACCCAGCAGGAGACAGCGTCGATACAGCAGGGACACAGCGGGACACAGCGGGACACAGCGGGACGCAGCTGGGGACACAGCGGGGACACAGTGGGACACAGCAGAACACAGCGAGGGACAAAGCGGGAGACAGCGGGGGACACAGCGAGGACACAGGGGGACACAGCGGCGACACAGAGGGGACTCACAGGGGGACACAACGTGGGACAAAGTGGGATACCACGGGACACAGTGTTACACAGCGGGACACAGCGGGGACACTGCGGGACACAGCAGGAAAAAGCAGGGGACACAGCGGGACACAGCGGGACACAGCGGGGGACACAGCGGGGGACAGCGGAGACAGAGAGTGGCCACAGCGAGACACAGCGGTGACACAGCTGGACACAGCGGGGTACACAGCGGGACACAGCGGGCACACAGCGGGGACACAGCGGGACACAGCGGGACACAGCGGGGACACAGTGGGACACAGCGGGACAAAGTGGAGACACAGCAGGACACAGCAGGCACACAGCGGGGACACAGCGGACACAGCAGGGCACAGCGGGGGACACAGCGGGACACAGTGGGGGACCCAGTGAGGACACAGCCGGACACAGCAGGGGACACAGCGAGGACACAGTGGGGGACACAGAGGGGGACAAAGCGGGACACAGCGGGGAACACAGCGAGGACACAGCGGGACACAGCGGGGGACACAGTGAGGACACAGCGGGGGACACAGCGGGACACAGCGGGGAACACAGCGAGGACACAACGGCACCCAGCAGGACACAGCGTCGATACAGCGGGGACACAGGGTTACACAGCGTGGTACCCAGCTGTGGACACAACGGGACAGAGTGGGGGCACAGTGAGACACAGCGGGACACAGTGAGGACACAGCGGGACACATTGGTGACACAGCGGGGAAAACAGCAGGACAAAGCAGCGGACACAGCGGGGGACACAGCGCGACACAGCAAGACATAGCATGGACACAGCAGTAGACACATCGGGACATAGCGGGGGACACAGCTGGGGACACAACGGGACACAGCGGTGGACACAGCGAGGACACAGCAGGACCCACCGGGACCCAGCGGGGGACACAGCGAGGAAACAGCAGGACCCAGCGGGGGACACAGCGAGGACACAGCGGGGAACACAGCGAGGACACAGCGGGACCCAACGGGACACAGCGTCGATACAGCGGGCACACAGCGTTACACAGCGTGGTACTCAGCTGTGGACACAACGGGACACAGTGGGGGCACAGCCGGACACAGCGGGACACAGTGGGACACAGCGGGGACAAAGCGTGAGACACAGCGGGGGACAGAGAGGGAGACAGTAGGGGACTCAGCGAGGACACAGCGGCACACAACGGGACACAGTGGGAAACAGAGGTGAACCTGCGGGGACACAGTGGGACACAGTGGGGGACACAGCGGGACACAGTGTGGGACACAGCGGTGAAACAGCGGGACACAACGGGACACAGCAGGGGGACACAGCGAGGACACACCGGGACACAACGGGACACAGCAGGGGGACATGGCGAGGACACCACGGAACACAGAGGGACACAGCGGGAAACAGAGGTGAACCTGCGGGGACACAGCGGGACACAGTGGGGGACACAATGCGAAACAGCGGGGGACACAGCGGGACACAGTTGGGGACAGAGTGTGGGACACAGCGAGACACAGCGGGGACAAAGCTGGACACAGCGGGGTACACAGAGGGAAACAGCGGGGACACAGTGGGGAAACAGCGTGACACAGCAGGACACAGCGGGAAACAGCTGGGGACACAGCGAGGACACAGCGGCACAGAACGTGGGACACAGCAAGGATACAGTTGGACACAGCGGGGGACACAGCGAGACATAGCGGGGGACACAGCGGGGGACACAGAGGGACAC
>NW_012287364.1:0-22766 GCF_000151885.1 Dipodomys ordii
GGAACACAGTGGGGTTCACAGCTGGGGACACAGCGAGACACAGCGGGACACAGCAGGACACAGCTGGGGACACAGCGGGGACAGAGCGGGACACAGCGGAACACAGCGTGAGACAAAGCGGGAGACAGCAGGGGACACAGCGAGGACACAGGGGGACACAGCGGCGACACAGAGGGGACTCAGCGGGGGACACAACATGGGACAAAGTGGGATACCACGGGACACAGTGTTACACAGCGGGACACAGCGGGGACACTGCGGGACACAGCAGGAAAAAGCAGGGGACACAGCGGGACACAGCGGGACACAGCGGGGGACACAGCGGGGGACAGCGGAGACAGAGAGTGGCCACAGCGAGACACAGCGGTGACACAGCTGGACACAGCGGGGTACACAGCGGGACACAGCGGGCACACAGCGGGGACACAGCGGGACACAGCGGGACACAGCGGGGACACAGTGGGACACAGCGGGACAAAGTGGAGACACAGTAGGACACAGCAGGCACACAGCGGGGACACAGCGGACACAGCAGGGCACAGCGGGGGACACAGCGGGACACAGTGGGGGACCCAGTGAGGACACAGCCGGACACAGCAGGGGACACAGCGAGGACACAGTGGGGGACACAGAGGGGGACAAAGCGGGACACAGCGGGGAACACAGCGAGGACACAGCGGGACACAGCGGGGGACACAGTGAGGACACAGCGGGGGACACAGCGGGACACAGCGGGGAACACAGCGAGGACACAGGGTTACACAGCGTGGTACCCAGCTGTGGACACAACGGGACAGAGTGGGGGCACAGTGAGACACAGCGGGACACAGTGAGGACACAGCGGGACACATTGGTGACACAGCGGGGAAAACAGCAGGACAAAGCAGCGGACACAGCGGAGGACACAGCGCGACATAGCAAGACATAGCATGGACACAGCAGTAGACACATCGGGACATAGCGGGGGACACAGCGGGGGACACAACAGGGGCCAGCAGGGGACAGAGAGGGGACACAGAGGGACACAGCGGGGGACACAGAGGGGTACACAGCGGGACACAGCTGGAAACACTGCGCGGACACAGTGGGACACACCGGGACACAGCGTCAATACAGCGGGGACAGAGAGGGTCACAGCAGGGACACAGCAGGGACACAGCGGGGACACAGCGGGGGACACAGCGGGACACAACGAGGAACACAGCAAGGACACAGCGGGACCCAGCAGGACACAGCGTCGATACAGTGGGGACACAGCAGGACACAGCGGGGTACATAGCTGGGGACACAAAGGGACACAGCGGGGGACACAGCGAGGACAAGCGGGACACAGCGGGACACAGCGAGGACACTGCGGGAACATAGCGGGACATAGCGGGGTACACAGAGGGACACAGCGGGACACAGCTTGGGATACACGGAGGACACAACTGGACACAGTGGGGGAAACAGCGAGGACACAGCGGTACAGTGGGGTGCGGGATACAGCGGGGGACACAGCGGGAGACAGCGGGGGACACAGCGAGGACACAGCGGGACACAGTTGCGACACAGAGGGGACTCAGTGGGGGACACAGCGGGGGACAAAGCAGGACACCACGGGACAGTGTGACACAGCGGGACACAGCGGGGACACTGCACGGACACAGCGGTACAAAGCGGGGGACACAGCGGGGACTCAGCGGGGGACACAGCGGGGGACAAAGCGGGATACCACTGAATACAGCGGGTCACAGCGGGAAACAGTGGTGACCCTGTGGGGACACAGCGGGACCCAGTGGGGGACACAGCGGGACACAGCGGGGACTCACCTGGGGACACAGCGAAGGACAAACTGGGACACCACGGGACACAGTGGGACACAGCAGGACACAGCGGGGACACTGCGGGAACATACCGGGACACAGTGGGAAACAGTGTGACACACCGAGGAGACAGCAGGGACACAGGGGGGACACAGCAAGACACAGCAGGTCACAGCGGGGGACACAGCGGGGGACACAACGAGGACACAGCGGGTCACAACGGGACACAGCGTGGGACAAAGCAGGAGACAGCGAGGGACCAAGCGAAGACCCAGCAGGACACAGCGGGGTACACAGCGGGACACAGCGGGGGACACAGAAGGGTACACAGCGGGACACAGCGAGAAACACAGCGAGGTCACACCGGGGGCCAAAGCGGGACAACACGGGACACAGTGTGACACAGTGTGACACAGCGGGGACACTGCAGGGGCCCAGCGGGACAAAGCGGGCGACACAGCGGGACACAGCGGGACACAGCGGGAGACACAGCGGGGACAGCAGTGGACAGAGAGGGGACACAGCGGGAGACACTAAGAGGGACAGCAGGGGACAGAGAGGGTACACAGCGGGACACAGCAGGAACACAACTGGACACAGCGGGGTACACAGCGGGACACAAGGGGCACACAGTGGGGACACAGCAGGGGACAAAGCGGAACACAGCGGGTCACAGCGGGGGACACAGCGGGACACAGCGGGGGACACAGAGGGGTACACAGCGGGAAAGAGCCGGGAACACAGCGTGGACACAGCAGGACACAGCGGGACAGAGCGGTACACAGCGGGACACAGCGGGGGACACAGTGGGACACAGCGGGGACACAGCATGACACAGCGGGACACAGCGGGGGACACAGCGGTACACAGCTTGGGACACGGCGAGGACAAAGCGGGACACAGCGGGACACAGGGGGGACACAGCAGGGACACAGCAGGGACACAGCGGGGGACACAGCGGGGGACACAGCGGGACACAACGAGGAACACATCGAGGACCCAGCGGGACCCAGCAGGACACAGCGTCGATACAGAGGGGACACAGCAGACACAGCGGGGTACACAGCTGAGGACACAACGGGACACAGCGGTGGACACAGCGAGGACACAGCGGGACACAGCGGGGACACTGCGGGAACATAGCGGGACACAGCGGGTACAGAGCGGGACACAGCGGGGTCACAGAGTGGTACACAGCGGGACACATCAAGAAACAAAGCAAGGTCACAGCGGGGGACAATTCGGGACAACACGGAACACAGTGTGACACAGCGGGACACAGCGGGACATAGTGGGACACAGCGTGGGACACAGCGGGGAACAGCAGAGGACAGAGAGGGGACACAGCGGGACACAGCGGGTACACAGCTGGACACAGCGTGGTACACAGAGGGACACAGCGGGCACACAGCGGGACACAGCGGGACACAACGGGACACAGCGGGGACAGAGTGGGACACAGCAGGACAAAGCGGCAGACACAGCGGGACACAGCAGGCACACAGCGGGGACACAGCGGGACACAGCGGGACACAGCGGGGACAGAGCGGGACACAGCCGGACAGAGCGGGACACAGCAGGGGACACAGCGGGACACAGTTGGGGACCCAGTGAGGACACAGCGGGACACAGCAGGGGACACAGCGAGGACACAGCGGGGGACACAGCGAGGGACACAGCGGGACACAGCGGGAAACACAGCGAGGACACAGCGGGACACAGCGTCGATACAGCGGGGACACAGCGTTACACAGCGTGGTACACAGCTGTGGACACAACGGGACACAGTGGGGGCACAGCGGGACCCAGCGGGATACAGTGGGACACAGCGGGGACAAAGCTTGAGACACAGCGGGGTACAGAGCGGGAGACAGCGCGGGACACAGCGAGGACACAGCGGGACACAGCGCTGACACTGCGGGGGACACAGCGGGGGACACAGCCGGACACAGCGGGACACAGCGGGGGACACAGGGGAGACACAGCGGGACAGAGCGGGACACTGCAGGGCACAGCGGAGGACACAGCGGGACACAGCGGAGGACACAGCAAGGACACAACTGAACACAGAGTGGGACACAGTGAGGACACAGCGGGACACAGCGGGACACAGCCGGGTCCCAGCAGTGGACACAGCGGGACACAGCGGGGGACACATTGGGACACAGCGGGGGACACATGGGGGACTCAGCGGGACAAAGCGGGGACACAACGGCGACTCACCGGGGGACACAGCGGGGGACAAAGCGGGACACCACAGAACACAGTGGGAAACAGCGGGACACAGTGGGGAAACTGCGGGGACACAGGGAGACAAAGTGTGGGACACATAGGGACACAGCGGGGGGACACAGTGGGGGACACAGCGGGACACAGCGGGGAACACAGCGAGGACACAGCGGGACCCAGCGGTACACAGCGTCGATACAGCGGGGACACAACGTTACACAGCGTGGTACACAGCTGTGAACACAACGGGACACAGTGGGAGCACAGCGGGACACAGCGGGACACAGTGGGACACAGCGGGGACAAAGCTTGAGACACAGCGGGGTACAGAGCGGGAGACAGCAGGGGACACAGCGAGGACACAGCGGGACACAGCGGTGACACTGCGAGGGACACAACGGGGGACCCAGCGGGGGACACAGCCGGACACAGCGGGACACAGCGGGGGACACAGGGGGGACACAGCGGGACCCAGCGCGGGACACAGCGAGGACGCATTGGGACACAGCAGGGACACAGCGGGACTCAGCGGGGGACACAGCAGTACACAGCGGGACACAGCGGGACACAGCGGGGGACACAGAGGGGTAAACAGCGGGACACAGCGGGGAACACAGCGAGGACACAGCGGGACCAAGAGGGACACAGCGTCGATAAAGCGGGGACACAGTGGGGCACAGCGGGGTACACAGCTGGGTACACAACGGGACACAGCGGGGGACACAGCGAGGACACAGCAGAACACAGCGTGGGAAACAACGAGGACACAGCGGGACACAGCGAGACACAGCGGGACACAGTGGGGACACAGCAGTAGACACAGCGGGACACAGCGAGGACACAGCAGGGACACAGCGGGGACACACCAGCACCCAGCAGGACACAGCGGGGCACACAGCGGGACACAGCGGGACACAGCTTGGGACACAGCGGGAACACAGCAGGACACAGCCGGGAACACAGCGAGGATACAGCGGGACACAGCGGGACACAGCGTGGGACAAAGCGGGAGATAGCAGGGGACACAGCGAGGACACAGCGGGACACAGTGGCGACACATAGAGGACTCAGCGGGGGACACAGTGGGGGAAAGAGCGGGACCCAGCGGGACCCAGCGGGGACAAAGCGTGAGACACAGCAGTGGACAGAGCAGGAGACAGAGGCGGACACAGTGAGGACACAGCGGGACACAGCGGGGACACAGAGGTGGCTCAGGGGGGCCACAGCGGGGGACAAAGCGGGACACCACGGAACACAGCGGGACACAGCGTGAAACAGCGGTGAACCTGCGGGGACACAGCGGGACACAGCGGGGAACAAAGCGGGACACAGCGGGGACACAGCGGGGACACTGCGGGACCCAGCAGGACACAGCGGGACACAGCAGGACACAGCGGGGGACACAGTGGGACACAGCGGGGGACACAGCGGGACACAGCGGGGACACAGAGGGGACTCAGCAGGGGACATAGCAGGGGACAAATCGGGACACCACAGGACACAGTGGGACACAGCGGGACACAGCGGGGACACTGCGGGGACACAGCGGGACAAAGCGGGGATCCAGCGGGACACAGCGGGACACAGAAGGACCCAGCGGGGAAACAGCGGGGACACAGTGGGACACAGCGAGGACACAGCGGGACACAGCGGGACACTGCGGGGCACAGCTGGGGACACAGCGGGATACAGCGGGGGACACAGGGAGGACACAGCGGAACACAGCATGGGACAAAGCGAGGACACAGCGGGAAACAGCGAGACACAGCGGGACCCAGCGGGGACCCAGCAGTGGACACAGCGGGACACAGCGGGGAACAAAGCGGGACACCACGGAACACAGCAGGACACAGCGTGAAATAGCGGTGAACCTGCAGGGACACAGCGGGACACAGCGGGGGACCCAGCGGGACCCAGCAGGACACAGCGGGGGACACAGACGGACACAGCGGGGACACAGCGGAGACACAGCGGGACCCAGCAGGACACAGCGGGGGACACAGCAGGACACAGCGGGACACAGCGGGGGACACAGCAGGGACACAGTGGGACACAGTAGGACACAGCGTGGGACAAAGCGGGAGACAGTGGAGGACACAGCGAGGACACAGCTGGACACAGCGGGGACATTGAGGGGACTCAGCAGGGGACATAGAGGGGAAAAAGCGGGACACCACGGGACACAGTAGGACACAGCGGGACACAGCGGGGACACTGCGGGACACAGCCGGGGGTCACAGCGGTGGACAGTGGGGGAAAGAGAAGGGACACAGCGGGACACAGAGGGGACACAGCTGGACACAGAAGGGTACACAGCGGGGCACAGCGGACTCACAACAGGGACAGAGCTGGACACAGAGGGACACACTGGGGACAGAGCATGACACAGCGGGACACAGCGGGACACAGCAGGGGACTCAGGGGGACACAGTGGGGGACACAGGGAGGACAGAGCTGGACACTGACGGAGACAGAGCGAGGACACAGCCGGACACAGCGAAACACAGCGTGACACAGTGGGGACACAGCAGGGGACACAGCGGGACACAGCGGGGGACACAGAGGGACAGAGCGAGGTACACAGCAGGGACAAAGCGGGACACAGCGGGGGACACAGCGAGGACAAAGCGGGACACAGCGGTGACACAGCGGGACACAGCTGGGGACACTGCGGGACACAGCGGGACCCAGGGGGGACAAAGCGTGAGACACAGCGGTGGACAGAGCGGGAGGCAGAGGCGGACACAGTGAGGAACCAGCGGGACACAGCGGGGACACAGAGGTGGCTCAGGGGGGGCCACAGCGGGGGACAAAGCGGGACACCACGGAACACTGCGGGACACAGCGTGAAACAGCGGTGAACCTGCGGGGAGACAGCGGGGGACACAGCGGGACACAGCGGGGACACAGCGGGGACACTGCGGGACCCAGCAGGACACAGCGGGACACAGCAGGACACAGCGGGGGACACAGCGGGAGACAGCGGGGGACACAGCGGGACACAGCGGGGACACAGAGGGGACTCAGCAGTGGACATAGCGGGGGACAAAGCGGGACACCACAGGACACAGTGGGACACAGCGGGACACAGCAGGGACACTGCGGGGAAACAGCGGGAGACACAGAGGGACACCACGGAACACAGCGGGACACAGCAGGAAACAGCAGTGACACTGCGGGGACACAGTGGGACACAGCGGGACACAGAGGGGGACACATGGAGGACTCAGCGGGACAAAGCGGGGACACAGCGGCGACTCACCGGGGGACAAAGTGGGACACCACAGAACACAGTGGGAAACAGCGGGACACAGCGAGGAAACTGCGGAGACACAGGGGGACAAAGCGTGGGATGTATAGGGACACAGCGGGGGACACAGTAGGGGACACAGCGGGGGACACATTGGGGGACACAGCGGGACACAGCGGGGAACACAGCGAGGACACAGCAGGACCCAGCGGTACACAGCGTCGATACAGCGGGGACACAGCGTTACACAGCATGGTACACAGCTGTGAACACAACGGGACACAGTGGGAGCAGAGCGGGACACAGCGGGACACAGTGGGA
This sequence comes from Dipodomys ordii, assembly GCF_000151885.1. Lineage (NCBI taxonomy): Eukaryota > Metazoa > Chordata > Mammalia > Rodentia > Heteromyidae > Dipodomys > Dipodomys ordii. Next base: position 7,606 of record NW_012287364.1, read on the forward strand.
CACAGCGGGGACAAAGCTTGAGACACAGCGGGGTACAGAGCGGGAGACAGCGCGGGACACAGCGAGGACACAGCGGGACACAGCGCTGACACTGCGGGGGACACAGCGGGGGACACAGCCGGACACAGCGGGACACAGCGGGGGACACAGGGGAGACACAGCGGGACCCAGCGCGGGACACAGCGAGGACACATTGGGACACAGCGGGGACACAGCGGGACTCAGCGGGGGACACAGCAGTACACAGCGGGACACAGCGGGTCACAGCGAGGGACACAGAGGGGTACGTAGCAGGACACAGTGTGGAACACAGGGAGGACACAGCGGGACCCAGCGGGACACAGAATCGATACAGTGGGGACACAGCGGGACACAGGGGGGTACACAGCTGGGTACACAACGGACACAGCGGGGGACACAGCGAGGACACAGCAGAACACAGCGTGGGAAACAGCAAGGACACAGCGGGACACAGCGAGACACAGCGGGACACAGTGGGGACACAACAGTAGACACAGCGGGACACAGTGAGGACACAGCGGGGACACAGCGGGGACACAGTGGCACCCAGCAGGACACAGCGGGGCACACAGCGGGACACAGCGGGACACAGTTTGGGACACAGCGGGAACACAGCAGGACACAGCCGGGGACACAACGAGGACACAGCGGGACACAGCGGGACACAGCATGGGACAAAGCGGGAGATAGCAGCGGACACAGCGACGACACAGCGGGACACAGTGGCGACACATAGAGGACTCAGCGGGGGACACAGTGGGGGACAGAGCGGGACACAGTGGGACCCAGCGGGGACAAAGCGTGAGACACAGCAGTGGACAGAGCGGGAGACAGAGGCGGACACAGCGAGGACACAGCGGGACACAGCGGGGACACAGAGGTGGCTCAGGGAGGCCACAGCGGGGGACAAAGCGGGACACCACGGAACACAGCGGGACACAGGGTGAAACAGCGGTGAACCTGCGGGGACACAGCGGGAACACAGCGGGGGACACAGTGGGACACAGCGGGGACACTGCGGGACCAAGCAGGATACAGCGGGACACAGCAGGACACAGTGGGGGACACAGCGGGACACAGCGGGGGACACAGCGGGACACAGCGGGGACACAGAGGGGACTCAGCATGGGACATAGCGGGGGACAAATCGGGACACCACAGGACACAGTGGGACACAGCGGGACACAGCGGGGACACTGCAGGGACACAGCGGGACAAAGCCGGGGACCCAGCGGGACACAGCAGGACCCAGCGGGGAAATAGCGGGGACACAGTGGGACACAGCGAGGACACAGCGGGACACAGCGGGACACTGCGGGGCACAGCGAGGGACACAGCGGGACACAGCGGGGGACACAGGGAGGACACAGCGGAACACAGCATGGGACAAAGCGAGGACACAGCGGGAAACAGCGAGACACAGTGGGACCCAGCCGGGACCCAGCAGTGGACACAGCGGGACACAGCGGGGGACAAAGCGGGACGCCACGGATCACAGCAGGACACAGCGTGAAACAGCGGTGAAACTGTGGGGACACAGCGGGACACAGCGGGGGACACAGCAGGGACACAGTGGGACACAGTAGGACACAGCGTGGGACAAAGCGGGAGACAGCGGAGGACACAGCGAGGACACAGCTGGACACAGCGGGGACACAGAGGGGACTCAGCAGGGGACATAGAGGGGAAAAAGCGGGACACCACGGGACACAGTAGGACACAGCGGGACACAGCGGGGACACTGCGGGACACAGCCGGGGGACACAGCGGTGGACAGTGGGGGAAAGAGAAGGGACACAGCGGGACACAGAGGGGACACAGCGGGACACAGAAGGGTACACAGAGGGGCACAGCGGACACACAACAGGGACAGAGCTGGACATAGAGGGACACAGAGGGGACAGAGCGTGACACAGCGGGACACAGCAGGGGACTCAGCGGGACACAGCGGAGGACACAGGGAGGTCACAGCTGGACACTGAGGGAGACAGAGCGAGGACACACCCGGACACAGTGAAACACAGCGTGACACAGTGGGGACACAGCAGGGGACACAGCGGGACATAGCAGGGGACACAGAAGGACACAGCGGGGTACACAGCAGGCACAAAGCGGGACATAGTGGGGGACACAGCGAGGACAAAGCGGGACACAGCGGTGACACAGCGGGACACAGCTGGGGACACTGCGGGACACAGCGGGACACAGCGGGGACACAGCAAGGACACAGCGGGGGACACAGCGGGACACAGCCGGACACAGCCGGGGACACAGCTGGACACAGCGAGAGACACAGCAGGGGACACAGCGGGACACAGCGGGGAACAAAGAGAGGGCACAGCGGGACCCAGCGGGACAGAGCGTCGATAGAGCAGGGACACAGCGGGACACAGCGGTGACACAACCGGACTCAGCGGGGGACACTGCGGGACCCAGCGGGACCCAGCGGTGACAAAGCAAGGACAGAGTGGGGGACACAGCGGGACACAGTGGGGAACACAGAGAGAGACACAGCAGGACCCAGCGAGACACAGTGTCGATACAGCAGGGACACAGCGGGGTACACAGCTGTTGACACAACGGGACACAGTGGGGGACACAGCGGGACACAGCGGGGCACAGCGGGGACAAAACGGGAGACACAGTGGGGAACAGAGCAGGACACAGTGGGGGACACAGAAAGGACACAGTGGGGACACAGCGAGACTCAGCCGGGGACACAGCGGGGGACAAAGCGGGACACCACGGGACACAGTGGGAAACAGCGGGACACAGCGGGGTGACTGCGGGACACAGTGGGGGACAAAGCGGGACACAGCGGGACACAGCGGGGACGCAGCGGGACACAGTGGGATACAGCGGGACACGGCGGGGGACACATCGGGACACAGAGGGGGACACAGCGAGGACACATCGGGACACAGAGGGGGACACAGCGAGGACACAGCGGGACACAGAGGGACACAGCGGGGGACACAGCGAGGACACAGTCGGGGACACAGTGGGGGAAACAGCTGGACATAGCGGGGAACACAGCGAGGACTCATCAGGACCCAGCGGGACACAGCGTCGATACAGCGGAGACACAGCGTTACACAGCATGGTACAAAGCTGTGGACACAACGGGACACAGTGGGGGCACAGCGGGACACAGCGGGACGCAGTGGGACACAGGGGGACACAGCGGGACACAGCGGGGACAGAGCGGGACACAGCAGGACACAGCGGGACACAGTGGGGGACACAGCGGGAGACAAAGAGGGACACCACGGAACACAGCGGGACACAGCAGGAAATAGCAGTGACACTGCGGGGACACAGTGTGACACAGCGGGGGACACAGCGGGACACACAGGGGGACAGAGCGGGACACAGTGGGTGACACAGCCGGACACAGCAGGGGAAATAGTGGGGGACACAGCGGGACACAGCGGGACACAGTGAGGACACAGCGGGACAGAGCGGGACACTGCAGGGCACAGCGTGGGACACAGCGGGACAAAGCGGGGGACACAACAAGGACAGAGCGGAACACAGAGTGGGACACAGTGAGGACACAGCGGGACACAGCGGGACACAGCGGGACACAGCCGGGTCCCAGCAGTGGACACAGCGGGACACAGCGGGGGACACAGCGGGACACAGCGGGGGACACATGGAGGACTCAGCGGGACAAAGCGGGGACACAGCGGCGACTCACCGGGGGACACAGCGGGGGACAAAGCGGGACACCACACAACACAGTGGGAAACAGCGGGACACAGCGGGGAAACTGTGGGGACACAGGGGGACAAAGCGTGGGACACATAGGGACACAGTGGGGGACACAGTGGGGGACACAGCGGGACACAGCGGGGAACACAGCGAGGACACAGCGGGACCAAGCGGGACACAGCGTCGATACAGCGGGGACACAGGGGACACAGGGGGGACAGAGCGGGACACAGCAGGACACAGAGGGGGACACAGTGGGACAGAGCAGAGGACACAGCAGGAAACACAGCGGGACACAGCGGGGGACACAGGGGGGACACAGCGGGACCCAGCGCGGGACACAGCGAGGACACATTGGGACACAGCGGGGACACAGCGGGACTCAGCGGGGGACACAGCAGTACACAGCAGTACACAGCGGGACACAGCGGGACACAGCGGGGGACACAGAGGGGTAAACAGCGGGACACAGCGGGGAACACAGCGAGGACACAGCGGGACCAAGCGGGACACAGCGTCGATACAGCGGGGACACAGGGGACACAGCGGGGTACACAGCTGGGTACACAACGGGACACAGCGGGGGACACAGCGAGGACACAGCAGAACAAAACATGGGAAACAGCGAGGACTCAGTGGGACACAGCGAGACACAGCGGGACACAGTGGGGACACAGCAGTAGACACAGCGGGACACAGCGAGGACACAGCGGGACACAGCTTGGGACACAGCGGGAACACAGCAGGACACAGCCGGGGACACAGCGAGGACACAGCGGGACACAGCGTGGGACAAAGCGGGAGATAGCAGGGGACACAGCGAGGACACAGCGGGACACAGTGGCGACACATAGAGGACTCAGCGGGGGACACAGTGGGGGACAGAGCGGGACACAGCGGGACCCAGCGGGGACAAAGCGTGAGACACAGCGGTGGACAGAGCGGGAGATAGAGGCGGACACAGCGAGGACACAGCGGGACACAGCGGGGACACAGAGGTGGCTCAGGGGGCCACAGCGGGGGACAAAGCGGGACACCACGGAACACAGCGGGACACAGCGTGAAACAGCGGTGAACCTGGGGGGACACAGCGGGACACAGCGGGGGACACAGCGGGACACAGCGGGGACACAGTGGGGACACTGCGGGACCCAGCAGGACACAACGGGACTCAGCAGGACACAGCGGGGGACACAGCGGGACACAGCGGGGGATACAGCGGGACACAGCGGGGACACAGAGGGGACTCAGCAGGGGACATAGCGGGGGACAAATCGGGACACCACAGGACACAGTGGGACACAGCAGGACACAGCGGGGACACTGCGGGGACACAGCGGGACAAAGCGGGGGACCCAGCGGGACACAGCCGGACACAGCCGGGGACACAGCGGGACACAGTGGGGGACACAGCGGGACACAGCCGGACACAGCCGGGGACACAGCGGGACACAGCGAGAGACACAGCGGGGGACACAGCGGGACACAGCGGGCAACAAAGAGAGGACACAGAGGGAACAGCGGGACACAGCGTCGATAGAGTGGGGACACAGCGGGACACAGCGGTGAAACAACCGGACTCAGCAGGGGACACTGTGGGACCCAGCGGGACACAGCGGGGACACAGCAAGGACACAGCGGGGGACACAGCGGGGGACACAGCAAGGGACACAGCGGGAGACACAGCGGGACACAGTGGGGAACACAGAGAGAGACACAGCAGGACCCAGCGAGACACAGCGTCGATACAGCGGGTACACAGCGGGACACAGCGGGGTACACAGCTGTTGACACAACGGGACACAGTGGGGGACACAGCGGGACACAGCGGGACACAGCGGGGCACAGCAGGGACAAAACGGGAGACACAGTGGGGAACAGAGCAGGACACAGCGGGGGACACAGAGAGGACACAGTGGGGACACAGCGAGACTCAGCCGGGGACACAGCGGGGGAAAAAGCGGGACACCACGGGACACAGTGGGACACAGCGGGACACAGCGGGGTCACTGCGGGACACAGTGGGGGACAAAGCGGGACACAGCGGGACACAGCGGGGACGCAGCGGGACACAGCGGGACACAGCGGGACACAGCGGGGGACACAGCGGGACACAGAGCGGGACATAGCGAGGACACAGCGGGACACAGCAAGGACACAGCGGGGGACACAGCGAGGACACAGTGGGGGACACAGTGGGACACAGAGGGGGACAGAGTGGGACACAGTGGGGGACACAGCCGGACACAGCAGGGGAAACAGTGGGGGACACAGCGGGACACAGCGGGACACAGCGAGGACACAGCGGGACAGAGCGGGACACTGCAGGGCACAGCGGAGGACACAGCGGGACACAGCGGAGGACACAGCAAGGACACAACTGAACACAGAGTGGGACACAGTGAGGACACAGCGGGACACAGCGGGACACAGCCGGGTCCCAGCAGTGGACACAGCGGGACACAGCGGGGGACACATTGGGACACAGCGGGGGACACATGGAGGACTCAGCGGGACAAAGCGGGGACACAACGGCGACTCACCGGGGGACACAGCGGGGGACAAAGCGGGACACCACAGAACACAGTGGGAAACAGCGGGACACAGTGGGGAAACTGCGGGGACACAGGGAGACAAAGCGTGGGACACATAGGGACACAGCGGGGGGACACAGTGGGGGACACAGCGGGACACAGCAGGGAAGACAGCGAGGACACAGTGGGACCCAGCGGTACACAGCGTCGATACAGCGGGGACAGAACGTTACACAGCGTGGTACACAGCTGTGAACACAACGGGACACAGTGGGAGCACAGCGGGACACAGCGGGACACAGTGGGACACAGCGGGGACAAAGCTTGAGACACAGCGGGGTACAGAGCGGGAGACAGCAGGGGACACAGCGAGGACACAGCGGGACACAGCGCTGACACTGCGGGGGACACAACGGGGGACACAGCGGGGGACACAGCCGGACACAGCGGGACACAGCGGGGGACACAGGGGGGACACAGCGGGACCCAGCGCGGGACACAGCGAGGACGCATTGGGACACAGCGGGGACACAGCGGGACTCAGCGGGGGACACAGCAGTACACAGCGGGACACAGCGGGACACAGCGGGGGACACAGAGGGGTAAACAGCGGGACACAGCAGGGACACAATGGGACACAGTGGGACAAAGCGGGAGACACAGCGGGACACAGCAGGCACACAGTGGGGACACAGAGGGACACAGCGGGGACAGAGCGGGACACAGCCGGACACAGTGCGACACAGCGGGGGACACAGCGGGACACAGTGGTGGACCCAGAGAGGACACAGCGGGACACAGCAGGGGACACAGCGAGGACACAGCGGGGGACACAGCGGGGGACACAGCGGGACCCAGCGGGGAACAGATCGAGGACACAGTGGGACACAGCGGGACACAGAGTCGATACAGCGGGGACACAGCGTTACAAGGCGTGTTACATAGCTGAGGACACAACGGGACACAGTGGGGGCACAGCCGGACTCAGCGGGACACAGTGGGACACAGCAGGGACAAAGCGTGAGACACAGCGGGGGACAGAGACAGAGACAGCAGGGGACACAGCGAGGAAACAGCGGGACACAGCGGTGAACCAGCGGATACTCAGCGGGGGACACAGCGGGGAACACAGCAAGGACAGAGCGGGACACAGTGGGGGACACAGCAGGACATAGCGGGGGACACAGCGGGGGAAACAGCGGGAAACAGCGGGGACACCACGGGACACAGTGTGAAACAGTGGGACACAGCGGGACACTGCGGGGACACAGCAGGACAAAGCGGGGGACACAGCGGGACACAGCGGGACAAAGCGGGGGACACAGCGGGACACAGCGGAGACAGAGACGGGCCACAGCGGGACACAGCGGTGACACACCTGGACACAGCGGGGTACACAGTGGGACACAGCGGGCACACAGAGGGGACACAGCAGGACACAGCGGGACACAGCGGGGACAGAGCGGAACACAGTCGGACACAGCGGGACACAGCGGGGGACCCAGCGGGACCCAGCGGGGGACCCAGCGAGGACATAGCGGGGGACACAGCGGGGGACACAGCGGGACACAGCGGGGAAAACAGCGAGGAAACAGCGGGACACAGCGGGACACAGCGTCGATACAGATGGGACTCAGCGGAGGACACAGCGTGGGACACAGCGGGGGACAAAGTGGGACACCACGGGACACAGTGTGACACAGCGGGACACAGTGGGGACACTGCGGGGACACAGCAGGATAAAGCGGGGGACACAGCGGGACACAGTGGGGGACACAGCGGGGGACAGCGTAGACAGAGAAGGGCCACAGCGGGACAGAGCGGGACACAGTTGGACACAGCGGGGTACACAGCGGGACACAGCGGGCACACCGGGGACACAGCGGCACAAAGCGGGACACAGTGGGGACACAGTGGGACACAGCGGGACAAAGCGGGGGACACAGCGGGACACAGCGGGGGACACAGAGAGGACACATTGGGACACAGCGGGGGACACAGTGAGGACACAGCAGGACACAGCCGGGGAAAAAGTGGGACACAGCGGGGACACAGCAGTGGACACAGCGGGACACAGTGGGGGACACAGCCGGACACAGCAGGGGAAACAGTGGGGGACACAGCGGGACAAAGTGGGACACAGCGCGGGACACATGGGGGACACAGCGGGACACAGCGGGGACACAGCGGAACTCAGCGGGGGACACAGCACTATACAGCAGGACACAGTGGGGACACAGCAGGGACACAGCGGGGTACACAGCTGGACAGAGCGGGGACACAGCTGGGGACACAACGGGACACATCTTGGGACACAGCGAGGACCCAGCGGAACACAGCGTGGGACACAGCGAGGACACAGCGGGACACAGCGGGGACACAGCGAGGACACAGCGGGACACAGCGAGGACACTGTGGGAACATAGCGGGACACAGCGGGGTACACAGCGGGACACAGCGGAGTACACAGCTGGGGACACAAAGGGACACATCGGGGGACACAGCGGGACCCAGCAGGACACAGCGTCGATACAGCGGGGACACCGCGGCACATAGCGGGGTACACAGCTGGGGACACAACGGGTCACAGCGGTGGACACAGCGAGGACACAGCGGGACACAGCTGGGACACTGAGGGAACATAGAGGGACACAGCGGGTACACAGCGGGACACAGCGGGGGACACAGAGTGGTACACAGCGGGACACAGCTGGAAACATAGCGAGGTCACAGCGGGGAAAAAGCGGGACAACACAGGACACAGTGTGACACAGCGGGACAGAACGGTGACACAGCAGGGGCAAAGCGGGACAAAGCAGGGACACAGCGAGACACAGCGGGACACCGCGGGGGACACAGCGGGGGACAGCAGGGGACAGGGGACACAGCGGGACACAGCGGGGACACAGCTGGACACAGCGGGGTACACAGAGGGACACAGCGGGCACACACTGGGGACACAGCGGGACACAGCGGAACTCAGCGGGAGACACAGCAGTACACAGCGGGACACAGTGGGACACACCGGGGAGACAGCAGGGACACAGTGGGGGACAAAGCGGGACACAGCGGGTCAGAGCGGGGCACACAGCGGGACACAGCGGGAGACACAGAGGGGTACACAGCGGGACACAGCGGGGGACACAGCGAGGAAACAGCGGAACACAGCGGGACACAGCGTCGATACAGTGGGGACAGAGCGGGTCACAGCAAGGACACAGCGGGACACAGCGGGACACAGCGGGGGACACAGCGGGACACAGCGGGGACACAGCGGGGACTCAGCGGGGGACACAGCGGGACACAGCGGGGGACACAGCGAGACACGGCGGGGATAAAGCTGGACACAGCGGGGTACACAGAGGGACACAGCAGGGACACAGCGGGGAAACAGCGTGACACAAAAGGACACAGCGAGACACAGCGGGGGACACAGCGAGGACACAGCTGCACACAGTGGGGGACACAGCAAGGACAGAGCGGGACACAGCGGGACACAGCGGGGGACACAGGACGGACACAGCGGTACACAGAGGGGGACAGAGCGAGGACACATTGGGACACAGCGGGACTCAGCGGGGGACCCAGCAGTACACAGCGGGACACAGCGGGACAGAGCGGGGACACAGCAGGGACACAGCGGGGGACACAGCGGGACACAGCGGGGGGACACAGAGGGGTACACAGCAGGACACAGCGGGGAAAAAAGTGAGGCCACAGCAGAACACAGCGTGGGACACAGCGAGGACACAGCGGGACACAGTGGGACACAGCGGGGACAAAGCAGTAGACACAGCGGGACACAGTGGCGGACACAGCGGACACAGCGTGGGACACAGGGAGGACACAGCGTGACCCAGCGGGACCCAGCGTCGATACTGCTGGGACACAGCGGGACACAGCGAGGTAGACAGCTGGGGACACAACGGGACACAGCGGGCAACACAGGGAGGACATAGCGGGACCCAGCGGGACCCAGCGTCGTTACAGCGGAGACACAGCGGGACACACCGGGGTCCACAGCTGGGGACACAACGGGACACTGCGGGGGACACAGAGAGAACAAAGCGGGAAAGAGCGGTACACAGCGGGGACACTGCGGGAACATAGTGGGATACAGCGGGGTACACAGCGGGACACAGCGGTGACACAGAGGGGACTCAGCGGGACAAAGTGGGGGACACAGCGGCACTCAGCGGGACACAGCGGGGGACACAGCAGGGGACAGCGGAGACAGAGAGGGGCGAAAGCGAGACACAGTGGTGATACAGCTGGACACAACGGAGTACACAGCGGGACACACAGCGGGCACACAGCGGGACACAGCAGGGACCGAGCTGGACATAGCGGGACACAGCGAAAAACAGCGTGGGCACAGCGGGACACAGCGGGGGACCCAGCGAGGACACAGCGGGACACAGCGGGGGACACAGCTGGGGACACAGAGGGACACAGCGGGGAACACAGCGAGGACACAACGGGACCCAGCAGGACACAGAGTTGATACAGCGGGGACACAGGGTTACACAGCGTGGTACCCAGCTGTGGACACAACGGGACAGAGTGGGGGCACAGTGAGACACAGTGGGACACAGCGAGGGCACAGCGGGACACATTGGTGACACAGCGGGAAAAACAGCAGGACACAGCAGTGGACACAGCGGGGGACACAGCGCGACACAGCAAGACATAGCATGGACAGAGCAGTAGACACATCGGGACATAGCAGGGGACACAGCTGGGGACACAACGGGACACAGCGGTGGACACAGCGAGGACACAGCAGGACCCACCGGGACCCAGCGGGGGACACAGCGAGGACACAGCAGGACCCACCGGGACCCAGCGGGGAACACAGCGAGGACACAGCGGGACACAGCGGGACACAGCGTCGATACAGCGGGCACACAGCGTTACACAGCGTGGTACTCAGCTGTGGACACAACGGGACACAGCGGGGGACACAGTGGGGGACACAGCGGGACACAGCAGGGGAACACAGCGAGGACACCACGGAACACAGCGGGACACAGCGGGAAACAGAGGGGAACCTGCGGGGACACAGTGGTACACAGTGGGGGACACAGTGGGAAACAGTGGGGGACACAGCGGGACACAGTGGGGGACAAAGCCAGGACACAGCGGGACACAACGGGACACAGCAGGGGGACACATCGAGGACACCACGGAACACAGCGGGACACAGCGGGAAACAGAGGGGAACCTGCGGGGACACAGTGGTACACAGTGGGGGACACAGTGGGAAACAGCGGGGGATACAGCGGGACACAGTGGGGTACAGAGCGTGGGACACAGCGAGACACAGCAGGGACAAAGCTGGACACAGCGGGGTACACAGAGGGACACAGTGGGGACGCAACGGGGAAACAGCGTGACACAGCAGGACACAGCGGGACACAGCGGGGGACACAGCGAGGACACAGCGGCACAAGTTCTGGGACACAGCAAGGACACAGTGGGACATAGCGGGGGACACAGCGGGACATAACGGGGGACACAGCGGGGGACACAGCGGGACACAGCGGGGGCACAGGGAGGACACAACGGGACACAGCGGGGGACAGAGCGAGGACATATTGGGACACATTGGGACACAGCGGGACTCAGTGGGGGACACAGCAGTACACAGCGGGACACAGCAGGGACACAGCAGAGACACAGCGGGGGACACAGCGGGACACAGCGGGGGACACAGGGATGACACAGCGGTACCCAGCAGGACCCAGCGTCGATACAGCAGGGACACGCGGAACACAGTGGGGTTCACAGCTGGGGACACAGCGAGGACACAGCGGGACACAGCAGGACACAGCTGGGGACACAGCGGGGACAGAGCGGGACACAGCGGAACACAGCGTGAGACAAAGCGGGAGACAGCAGGGGACACAGCGAGGACACAGGGGGACACAGCGGCGACACAGAGGGGACTCAGCGGGGGACACAACGTGGGACAAAGTGGGATACCACGGGACACAGTGTTACACAGCGGGACACAGCGGGGACACTGCGGGACACAGCAGGAAAAAGCAGGGGACACAGCGGGACACAGCGGGACACAGCGGGGGACACAGCGGGACACAGCGGGCACACAGCGGGGACACAGCGGGACACAGCGGGACACAGCGGGGACACAGTGGGACACAGCGGGACAAAGTGGAGACACAGCAGGACACAGCAGGCACACAGCGGGGACACAGCGGACACAGCAGGGCACAGCGGGGGACACAGCGGGACACAGTGGGGGACCCAGTGAGGACACAGCCGGACACAGCAGGGGACACAGCGAGGACACAGTGGGGGACACAGAGGGGGACAAAGCGGGACACAGCGGGGAACACAGCGAGGACACAGCGGGACACAGCGGGGGACACAGTGAGGACACAGCGGGGGACACAGCGGGACACAGCGGGGAACACAGCGAGGACACAACGGCACCCAGCAGGACACAGCGTCGATACAGCGGGGACACAGGGTTACACAGCGTGGTACCCAGCTGTGGACACAACGGGACAGAGTGGGGGCACAGTGAGACACAGCGGGACACAGTGAGGACACAGCGGGACACATTGGTGACACAGCGGGGAAAACAGCAGGACAAAGCAGCGGACACAGCGGAGGACACAGCGCGACATAGCAAGACATAGCATGGACACAGCAGTAGACACATCGGGACATAGCGGGGGACACAGCTGGGGACACAACGGGACACAGCGGAGGACACAGCAGGACCCACCGGGACCCAGCGGGTTACACAGCGAGGACACAGCAGGACACAGCGGGACAATGCGGGCGACACAACGGGACACAGCAGGCGACACAACGGGACACAGCAGGCACACAGCGGGGACACAGCGGGACACAGAGGGACACAGCGGGTACAGAGCGGGACACAGCCGGACACAGCGGGACACAGCGGGGGACACAGCGGGACACAGTGGGGGACCCAGTGAGGACACAGCGGGACACAGCAGGGGACACAGCGAGGACACAGCGGGGGACACAGCGGGGGACACAGCGGGACACAGCGGGGAACACAGCGAGGACACAGCCGGACACAGTGGGACACAGCGTCGATAAAGAGGGGACACAGCGTTACATAGCGTGGTACACAGCTGTGGACACAACGGGACACAGTGGGGGCACAGCCGTACACAGCGGGACACAGTGGGACACAGCGGGGACAAAGCGTGAGACACAGCAGGGGACAGAGAGGGAGACAGCAGGGGACACAGCGAGGAAACAGCGGGACAGAGCGGTGACACAGCGGGGACAAGGCGGGGGACACAACGGGACACAGCGGGGGACACTGCGGGACACAGTGAGGGACAGAGCGTGGGACACAGCGAGACACAGCGGAACAAAGCGGGGGACAAAGCGGGACACAGCACAGACAGAGAAGGGCCACAGCGGGACACCGCGGTGACACAGCTGGACACAACGGGGTACACAGCAGGACACAGCGGGCACACAGCGGGGACACAGCGGGACACAGCGTGGACACAGCGGGACTCAGCGGGACACAGCAGGGGACACAGCGGGACACAGCGGGGGACCCAGCGAGGACACAGCGGGACACAGAGGGGTAAACAGAGAGGACACCGCAGGGGACACAGCAGGGGACACAGCGGGACACAGCGGGGAACACAGCGAGGACACAGCGGGACACAGCGGGACACAGCGTCGATACAGAGGGGACTCAGCGGGGGACACAGCGGGGAAACAGCGGGGGACAAAGTGGGATACCACGGGACACAGTGTGACACAGCGGGACACAGCGGGGACATTGCGCGGACACTGCAGGAAAAAGCGGGGGACACGGCGGGACACAGTGGGACACAGCGGGGGACACAGCGGGGGACAGCGGAGACAGAGATGGGCCACAGCGGGACACAGAGGTGACACAGCTGGACAAAGCGTGTTACACAGCGGGACACAGCGGGCACACCGGGGACACAGCGGGACACAGCGGGACACAGCGGGACACAGCGGAGACACAGTGGGACACAGAGGGACAAAGCGGGGGACACAGCGGGACACAGCGAGGACACAGTGGGACACAGCAGGGGACACAGTGAGGACACAGTGGGACACAGCCGGGGAAAAAGCGGGACATAGCGGGGACACAGCAGTGGACAAAGGGGGACACAGCGGGGGACACAGCCGTACACAGCGGGGGAAACAGTGGGGGACACAGCGGGACACAATGGGACACAGCGGGGGACACATGGGGGACACAGCGGGACACAGCGGGGACACAGCGGGACTCAGCGGGGGACACAGCAATTTACAGCAGGACACAGCGGGGACACAGCAGGGACACATCGGGGGACACAGCGGGACACAGCGGGACACAACGGGGAACACAGCGGGACACAGAGGGGGACACAGAGGGGTACACAGCGGGACACAGCTGGGAACACAGCGAGGACACAGCAGGAGAAAGTGGGACACAGCGTCGATACAGCGGGAACACAGCAGGACAGAGCGGGGACACAGATGGGGACACAACGGGACACATCGCGGGACACAGCGAGGACCCAGCGGAACACAGCGTGGGACACAGCGAGGACACAGCGGGACACAGCGGGACACAGCAGGGACACAGCAGAAGACACAGCCTGAACCGTGGGGGACACAGCGGGACACAGCGGGGACTCACCGGGGGACACAGCGGGGGACAAACTGGGACACCACGGGACACAGTGGGAAACAGCGGGACACAGCGGGGACACTGCGGGAACATAGCGGGACACAGCGGGGTACACAGCGTGACACAGCAGTGGACACAGCGGGGACACAACGGGACACAGCGGGGGATACAGCGAGGACACAGTGGGTCACAGCGGGACACAGCGTGGCACAAAGCAGTGA
>NW_012287365.1:0-775 GCF_000151885.1 Dipodomys ordii
TAAGCAAGATAAGAATAAATATAAAGACATAGTAAATAAAGCAAAGCTTCCCCTCCACCAGCCCACCGAGCCTCCCCAGCAGCTGGGGAGAGTTAAGGAGCAAAGAAGAATCCCCGGCTTCAGGGTGGGGTGGGAGGGGGCGCGGAGAAGCCCCGCGAGCGAAAAGCGATGCGATCGGGAGAAACCCACCTGAGGGGGGCTTCGGGAAGCTGGCAGCCGGTGGCAGGTCGTGGGGCGCGGGGCCGTTCGTAGGCTCAGTGCCGAGCCGCGGAGGGGCTCATGGCCCGAAGCCGGAGCCCGCGGCCGCCGCGGCACACGCCGCGCAGAGCCCTGCAGGGAGCGGCCGGCCCGGCCCGGCCCGCCTCGGCTCGCTCCGCCGCCCGCCCGCCCGCCCGCCTGCGCGCGCTCGCTGGCTAGGATAGGCTCGTCCGCCCGGGGCTCCGTGCGCGGTGCGCGGTGCTCGGTGCCTTCAGCCCCGGGATCTGCAGGGATCCATCGTCCGGCCGGGTGGCGGCGGGAGGGGAGGAGGAGAGGAGAGGGTGCGCGTGCGCGCCTACGAGTGTCTGCGAGGGTGTCTCCGGGCCCGGTGTGCGCGCGGGGTCCCCGGCCCCGGGAGCGGAACCCAGGGCTCCCCTCCCCGCTGGCTCTCCCCCTCTTCCCAGCCGCTCTCGGCAGCGCTGCTTCGCTCGGGTTCCGGAGCCCGTCTCCCCACTGCCTGTGTGGCCCAATGGCTTGTATGTGTGCTCGTGTGTGCCTCTGTGTGTGTGTGTGTGTG
>NW_012287366.1:0-7151 GCF_000151885.1 Dipodomys ordii
CCTTCCTTCCTTCCTTCTTTCCTTCCTTCCTTCCTTTCTTTATTTCTTCTTGTCAGTTGTGGGGGCTGAGCTCTGGGCCTGGGTGCTGTCCCTCAGCTCTTCAGCTCAAGGCTAGCCACTTGAGCCACAGCGCCACTTCAAACTTTTTTTCTGCTTATGTGGTACTGAGAAATCAAACCCAGGGCCTCATGCACACGAGGCAAGCACTCTACCACTGAGCCATCTTCCCAGCCCTGAAGGACATTTCTTAGTAAAAGATAGCATTCACCAATAGAAACCAAGAGTTGAAGAGATATTGTGATTTTTAGATTTCAGCAGCAAAAGCAATGCCAGTATTCTGGGAGGTCAGGAAAGGAATGTCCACCATTTTAAAGCATGGTGTGTTGCTTAGGCATTGAAGGGTATGCTTGGCTGTGGTTTCCATTATCTCCTTATGGTTTATGTGTCAGAAGCATGGTGCTCAGTGTGGCAGTGTTGACGTGATGGAGCCCTTGGGCTCCACCTAGTAATAGGTCATGAGATCATTGGGCCCCCACACTCAGAAGAGGATAATGTTAACCTTGTGAAGTGAGTTAGTCACCATGCAGCCAGTTCTCCTTGTGTTATCATATTGTTATACAGCCAAGAAGATGACCCCTAGAGGCCCAACTGACGGAGAAACATTGGGTTTGGACTTTCAATCTCTAAAATTGTGAGATAATTTGGGGAGAGGGAAGTCAAGGGAATAACAGAAGAAAATGAGGGAGTGGTAACAGTGTTAAAAAAGAAATGTATTCATGATCTTGCTTATATAAACTGAAACCTCTCTGTACATCACCTTTACCATAATTTTTTTAAAAAAATGATGCTTCTCGAAATGAACTCCAAGTAACTGGAAAAAGTCTGTGAGATAATAAAGCTCTTATACTAATAAAGTAACCAGCTTCTGGTATTTTATAAAAACAGAATGTAGACTGGTATAAATTGTTTAGTTTTCAGTGGAGATAGATAAAGGTACTGGTATTCCATCATCAATTGTAAATAGGATCACCTGATACAAAATAAATCTACCTCAAAACAATGAGCTATTAGGCTATACATGATTGAAGGGTGAACATACTAGAATTTGACTTGGCAGTCTGTGAAGCTGAGAGAATAAAAATGTATAGGTATATAGTGGACTTATTGAATTAGTATTTGATCAAAGTTCATGGAAAGGTCACATACATTGACCCAAGATAATAAAGGAGAATAAAGAAAAGAGCCTAGAAGACTCATGACAAAGATGTCAGAACTCGAAATGCAGATCTTGGAGGAGAACTGATAGAATGTTAATTATCTGGATTTGGGGAACAACGAGAAAGAGAGGATGTAAAAAGCATAACAGCAACTTTAGTTTAAAAGCCTGAGTAGCTAAAAATATGGAGAAAAATTAATAGATAGATAAAAAGAAGAAAAGTGAACTTCTTTGCTAGAGAAGTACTGTGCTGAAAACAGACTACAAATGATCTCACTTTCAAAAATACACACTGTACTTCAAGTCTAAAAGTCTGAGATTGGAAGATATTTCTGAATAATGAAGTTCCATTTTCATGAGGATAGAATCCATGATTTACTGTCCCCAGTACAGCTAGAGAGCTAATGATTAATTAAATATGACCTTGGATAAGGATCTCGGTACTTTGGCAGACCAACCACATGATTTTTGATATGCTATTTATTATGAAGTCTTTTATTATAATTACCTAAATTTTTCCTGTAATTACTCATTTGTTCACCCTAGTTCTATTAAAGCCTAACAGAACATTCTCCTTTACAAGATGTCTTTCCTATTATTTCACAATAATTAAGTTCCTTTCGACTCTTCACTAAAGCAACAATTATCAATTTCTTCATCTATTCCCTAAGCAAAATTACACATGCACTGCTAACCTGATGACTTTTTCTGAAAGTTCTTCAAGATTCCATATCCTTCAATATTACCAAACCTACCACGGAGAAAATCTCAAGATATATCATGTATCTACCATCTCGCTTAATAACCAATACAGAGGTTCCTTCCTTGAATGTATCAGTACACATGAAAAATTTCCCTTTAAGAAAGTCCAAAATTGGAGTTATGGAAAGATGCTCCTTGATTTAAGGACAGCACTTAAGAGGAACTTAGAATTTTAATAATACTTTGGAGACAACCCTATTGCTGGGCTCCAAGTTTATATCAGGAAAAGTTCTCTTAAGAGGTCACTCAAGGGCAATCTTGGGTTGGCAGGTAAAACATCTATTCATAAAACTAATACCAGAGTCTTAACTCTACTACCATTAAAAAATTAGATCATTGGTTTGGAAAGCAGTATGGAGATTCTTCAAAAGACTTCACATAGAACTCCCCTATGATCCAGCAATCCCACTTTTGGGCATTTACCCAAATGTTTACAAACAACACCAAACTAAAACTACCAGCACAACAATGTTTATTGCAGCATTATTTACCATAGCTAAGATATGGAACCAATCCAGATGCCCCTCAGTAGATGAATGGATCAAGAAAATGTGGTATATATACACAATGGAATTCTATGCCGCCATCAGAAAGAATGGCATTGCCCCATTTGTTAGGAAATGGAAAAACTTGGAAAAAATTATATTAAGTGAAATAAGCCAGGCCCAAAGAAACATAGGTCCCATGGTTTCCCTTATTTGCAATATCTAGTATATCTATGAGTCAAGCGGAAAAGGTCAGATAATGTGATGTCAGGAAAATGAACCCTTAAATATGTATTTTAATGTTTTTTCTTTCATGCATGTGTTTCTAATGCATTTATAAGATTATCTCTTTGTTGCTTTGTATGTCCCTCCCCCACAGTATAACCCCTGCTTTCACTATATTTGATGTCAGTATAACTTGAGGAGGAGATGGGGAAAAACCAGTTGTTTAAAGATACAGGTGGACCTGTTGCAACAATGAGAAGTACAAGATGTCATGTCCAAAACGAGCTTTACAATGTCGGTGCGGGGGTGGGGGGAAGGGAAAAGGAGAAGGATTAGGATTGGGGGAGAGGGGGGAGGCTGGGAAGGGATGTGAAGGGTAAACAAAGGAGGAGGCTGCAATGCTTGGTAAGAAATGTACGCATTATCCTGCCCATGTAATTGTAACTCCTCTGTACAGTATGTTCACAAGTAAAATAAAATAAAATTAAAAAAAAAAGAAATGAACTCATTACCTGACTTACAAAATGGTGACCCATGTGTACACTTCTTAAACAATAACAATTTTAAAAATCCAGGCTTATAATTTTCTTCTCCAATTTTCGATAGAGGCCCTTAAGACTCAGATCCACCTATGGAGTTTTTAAAGTTTACTTTATATGATAATTAATATACAGCCAGAATCTCTTAAGAATATTATAAAAAGTATTCCATTCTTAATGAGTGCAGATTATCTATGTTGTTGGCAGAGCTATTTTTTACTTTTTGTTTTCAGTACTTGTCAGCTGTTGAAATCCTTCTTCAAGCTTTGTGACAGAGGTCCAATATGTCTTGCCACCCTGCCACTAGGTATTATGATAATTAACCTTTGAAATTAATGTGCTTGATTATGAGTTTTATTTATTTATTTTTTGTTTTTGTTGGTGAACTCTGGGCCTAGTCACTGTCTCTCAGCATTTCAGCTGAAGGCTAGTGCTCTACTACTTGAGTTACAGCACAACTTCTGGCTTTTTCTGCTTACATGGTGCTGAGGAATCCAACCCAGGGCCTCATGCTTGCAAGGTAAGCAGTCTAACACTGAGTCACTTTCTCAGCCGCTATGAGTGGTACTTTTGTTCATTGATTTATTAAGCAAATCTATTGAGCAAGTACATTCATTTTGCCCCTAGACATATTCAAAATTATGAATTATCTGATATTTTAACGAATAAAACTTTTGGAATTGTTTGTCTCCTCATGCTAAAATCACAAAGGAGGGTATTTTATACTAAAACCACAAAAGAAATTCAAGATCTTTGTGCTAACAAGAGAATTCAAAATGGTTTTTCATTATGAATACCGAACTCAAAACTCTTCTAATACTTATTTATAAATGCAAGTTAAAGGGTAAAATCAACCAGGAAGTAAAATGTATATTGATTGTTAATTTTTAATGCGGAAAATATGATCATTGATGACAGACTAAAGACAAAGTAATACCACAGCTCTGTATGCTCAATAACAAATAAGAAACTTTTATTGAAAAATTGAGCTGGAAAGTGAACATCAGGCAAAGGCAAGTAGTCAGTGCCTACCACCAACAAAGAAACACCACAATGTATATCTCAGAAAAAGGAAACAATTTCAGAACAGCAGTCATCATCTGTATCCGTTTCAATAATACATGTACACTTCCCTACACACACACAAACACATACACACACACACACACACACACACACAATATATGAAACAGCTCAACCTACTCACAAACATCCACTCATCATGAACCAAGTTCTTCCTGTAATATTTGAAATTTTAAAAGTTTTAAGTATTGTAAATAATTAATAACAGATGCATAAGCAATCATTTTCTTAATAGCACTCTGCTATGGAAGTGAGAGTTCATGATTATTATAACTACCTAAAGCATCTCTGAATCTGGAAATAATTTAAAAAAAGACAATCTGAATTTTGGGACTATATTTCTACCAGCTATTCTGCAAAGGATTAATGAAATGATACTTATAAGATCCAAAAATTAAGTACTAAATTAATACAATGAATACATGAGTAAGTAAAATAAAAGACACTGATCAGAGCGACCTATGCTGCCTCCAGCTCTCAGCCACCTGCACACTGTGGCACCCTTGATGCCACCTGGGCCACGTGGTTGTGTTCCCCAGAGCACTGGCCATATTGGAGTTGGAGCTGGGGGTGGAGGTTGGGAGAGGAGGGTAGGACATGGGGGATACTGCACTAGGGTTGGAGCTGGGGGTGATGGGGAGGGAAGTATAGGCTGCAGGGGAGGCTGCACTGGGGTTGGGGCTGGGGGTGGTGGGGAGTGGAAGGTAGGCCCTGGCAGAGGATGGTGAAGGGAGGAAGGAAGGGGGAAGGTCAGCTTCTCTGACAGCAGCCACCCCTATGTTGGCTAGCTTCTGGGGAGTGTCTGTGAATTGGGATGGTTGGGGCGGATCCCCTGGGGCCTGGCAGCCTCGTGAGGAGAGGAAGGAGTCTCAAGTCCTGCCAAAGTAGACAATAAGAAATGAGAGAACCAGTGGATGAAGAATTTCAACAAAAAAGGAGAGGACTTGGAGGCAAACTCTGGGGCCGTGGAGAGTGGAGGCCATAGGACTCAAGCTGCAGTGATGCCTCTCTCGATGCCCCTGGCAGTTTGTGAGGGCCAGGTCCACTGCTGTGGGCTCAGCCTATGACTGGTTTTGCACTGGGCACCAGGAATGGCCAGCCCAGCCTCAGCCTGCCCTCACGGAGCAGCAGGAGGGAGGTCATGCACAGTGGGGTGAAGGAAACATGCTTGGCCAATGCTGCTTCAGCCCAGTCAGGACAAGGGCCACCGGGGATGTTCCAGCTGTAGATCAGGACTGAACCATGGACAAGACCAGGTGAGTCCTCTGGGGACCAGCATGGTGGCTGTCACATGTGGGCGGGGAACTTCCTTAGCTTGCCCTAGGGGTTTCCACAGAAAGGCTCATTCACTCTGGTGCCTCTCACACCTTCTGGATTCCAGCTGTCCTCCGGTCTCCTGCCACATACAAGTACAGTTTCAACTCCATGCCATAGAGAGGTCATTACATAGATGCTCACAGGGCTTCTCAAACCTGGTTCACCATGCATGCAAGGCTTATGGTGTGCCATCCTCCAGGCAAAGTGTACCCCTGTTTCAACTTGACCACCCATGCCTACAGGACCATGAACTGCATTCTTACACAAAAAGCCAGGGATACACAAGGCTATGCTGCAGTCTAAGGTATCCTATCCCTCATCCTGCTAAAGTGTGGGGTGGCTGTGGAGCCAACTGCACCATCACATTTGATTATCTCAGTAGAAGAAGAAAAAATCTTCATTGTCCGAGATACAGCTGCCCCTGGGTTTCTATGTGTACAAGAGATGTGTGTGTGTGTGTGTGTGTGTGTGTGTGTGTGTGTGTGTGTGTGTGACATGAGAGAGTCAGACAGAGCAGAGGTTAGAAATAAAACACTTCTTTCCTTCAGCACTGAGTTTTGGTATCTAGTGGTTTTTCCCCCCTCCACCAATCCTTAGTAAACGTTCTAAAATTGTCCCTTTGTATACTTTTGTCCCTTGATCTTCCTGATGATCAGATTCCTATGGTCTGCGTGTGAACTTCAGCATTTGCTTCATGAAAGTGGTGCCTTTTTAAACATCTTTTATGAAGCTCTTTGATCTCTTTAAATGCAATTTGTGCTGTGTTAATGTGTTATTTAGCCAAACTGTTTGGACCTAAGCTGTGACTGTTAATTTTGAGATTATCGTAGCACTAATATGAGATACTATCCTTTCAATCTAAATTTCTAGTGAAAGAAGTTCAACATCTTTATTGAAATAATTGCCTGGGTGTAAACAAACAAACAAAAACCAGTGTTATAAATGTACAATCACTAGATTTTAGTAAATTGTGGACTACTGAAATAAATTTTTTAACTAATGTTAATAATTGGAATAGGAAAAATATCACAAATTATAAAACTTAAAAATTGATCAAATACCAAAAAGACACTGATCAGGAATGAAGTACAAATGTTAATGTTTAAAAATAAATGAAATATTTGAAATTCTTATTCACATAGGAAATACATACCCAAAAGTCACTGAGATCCCATCTTACACATTAAAATACTTATAGCCACTCAAACAAATAAACACAAATGCTGGAGAGGTTGTGTGGCATTGTAACCGAGTACAACTCATATGTAGCTCAGAGTGGAAGTTTACACAATACCAAAAACAACCCCACATATTTTAATGACCTTTACAGTAACTTGGATACATATTGAAGGAATATGATTCAACATGAACATCCATGTTAATGGCAGCAGTATTCATAACAACCAAGATCTGCACTCAACCTAGGTGTACCAGTAAAAGGAATAAACAAAATGGGCTATTCATAGCTATAAACATATTCTGGAATATAAGAGAAGTTAATGGTTCTACTGGTACATTGCAAAG
>NW_012287367.1:0-1507 GCF_000151885.1 Dipodomys ordii
TACCCCCCACCAAAGTTAAGTTCATTTTTCGACATAATGAATTGTACATCTCATTGTTGTAATCAAAGAACTCTTATTTGAACCTTTTTAAAAAAATTAATTTTTAAAATTGTTTTCTATTAATCTTATTTTCCTCCCATAATTTTTATTTTAGGTGTATGTGCGTGTGTGTGTGTGTGTGTGTGTGTGTGTGTGTGTGTGTGTGTGTGTGTGTGTGTGTGCTTTTATCTCTACTGAACTTTTGGTCCTTTTTAAGTATTCTTTTCATTTTTTTCTGTTATTTCTTTCTTTGCGTGACTAAATTGCTGTTCTGCTCATTCCCAGATATATACCTGTCATCGATTATTAGACCTTATACCCCATTGTGTACACACTCAATACAGAAATTGATTACTCAATTCACAACCTCTTAGGCTTAAATTCTTTAATAGCAGTATTATCTCTTTATATGTATATAATTTTCAAGTAACCAATTTTAAGAATTTTTATTTTTCATTTCTCCTTTCAATCCATCCCTTCTCATCTTATCCTTTTCTTCTCTCAATATCATTTGTTTAAACTTACATAATTTTTAAATGTTTCACTACTTAAATTTAAATTTTGGTTTTTCCATTTTTTCTTGTTCTTTCTTCTGTAATCTCTCTGCTATCATTCTATGCAAACCATTTCCCTCTCTAAGATTAGGACTTGGTTAAATACCACATTTTCTTTATCCATCCATCTACTGAGGGGCATCTGGGTTGATTCCATATCTTAGCTATGTTAAATAATGCTGCAATAAATATAGTTGTGCTGGTAGCTTGAGTATGGTCTTGTTTGTGATCATTTGGGTAAATGCCAAAATGTAGATTGCTGGGTCATAGGGAGGTTCTAGGTGGAATCTTTTGAAGACCCTCCATACTACTTCAAAGTGGTGGAACAAGTTTCACTCCCACCAACAATCCAGTAAGGTTCCCTTCTGGCCACATCCCCTCAAGGATCTTTTGTTATTAGAGTTCTTGATTATAGCCATTCTAAATGGGGTGAGGTGTATCTCAATGTTGTTTGGATTTGCTTTTCTTTTATGGCTTGGGAGGCTGAGCATTTCTTCATGTGTCTATTGGACTTCCTTCTTTCCTTTTCAGAGAAGTTTCTCTTTAAGTCTTTAGCCCACTTATTTATTGGGCAGTTGTTTCTTTTAGGATTTGTTGTTGAGAGATTTAATGTTTTGAGTTCCACATATATTCTAGATATGAGACCCTGGTCTATTGCATGGCTAGCGAAATCTTCTCCCAATCAATGGGCTTTCTAATGATCTTGCTAACTATGTCCTTTGCCATGCAGAAGCTCTGCAATTTCATACAATCCCATTTGTCCACACTTTCTTTTGAATTTTTGTGCTTCTGGGTCTCTATTAAGAAAATTTCAGCCTCTGCACAGAGACCTAAGGGTATGTCCTACTCCATCCTGTAATGTTTTCACGTGTCTGCTTTGACTCCGAGGTCTTTCATCCATTTGGAGTTGATTC
>NW_012287369.1:0-1102 GCF_000151885.1 Dipodomys ordii
TCTCAGCTGGGGTCCGGGGCCTCCGGCTGCGTTCCCTCGGCGCCGCGGCGGTCGCTGGGCGGCGGCGGGCCTCTTTCTGCTTTCCAGAGGCCGAAGGCCCCGAGATCTTCGCGCCCCACCGACGGAAGCCGGCGTGGCCTTCGCGGGTGTAGGTCTCAGCCCCCCGAGGGCGGCGACGCCGGCCGGGCGCGCGCTGCGCCCCGCGGGGCCCCTTCTCGGGCGGCGCCGGGCGCTCCGCGGCCTAGCCCCGGCCCCCCGGGAGTGGGGCGGCGTCCCCGGGTCCCCGAGGCGTCGCCCCCGGACCGCGCTGCAGCGGGCTGTGCTCCTCCCGCAGGCCCCGGCGCCATGAAGGTGAAGATCAAGTGCTGGAACGGCGTGGCCACCTGGCTGTGGGTGGCCAACGACGAGAACTGCGGCATCTGCAGGATGGCCTTCAACGGCTGCTGCCCGGACTGTGAGTGACCCACGCGGGTCCCCTGCCCGGGGCCCTACCCGGGCCTCGGGACCCCTGCCCAGACCCTGCCCGCGGCCCTGCCCGCGACCCTACCCGGACCCTGCCCGGGCCTCGGGACCCCTGCCCGGGCCTCGGGACCCCTGCCCAGACCCTGCCCGGGCCTCGGGACCCCTGCCCGCGACCCTGCCCGCGGCCCTGCCCGCGACCCTGCCCGGGCCTCGGGACCCCTGCCCGGGCCTCGGGACCCCTGCCCAGACCCTGCCCGGGCCTCGGGACCCCTGCCCAGACCCCGCCCGGGGCCTCGGGACCCCTGCCCAGACCCTGCCCGGGCCTCGGGACCCCTGCCCTGGCCTCGGGACCCCTGCCCAGACCCTGCCCGGGCCTCGGGACCTCTGCCCAGACCCCGCCCGGGGCCTCGGGACCCCTGTCCAAGACCCTGCCCTGGCCCTCGGAACCCCTGCTCCAGACCCCCGCCCGGGGCCTCGGGACCCCTGCCCCAGACCCTTGCCCGGGCCTCGGGACCCCTGGCCAGATCCCTGCCTGGGGCCCTGCCCGCGACCTTACCCGGACTCTGCCCGGGTCTCGGGAACCCCTGCCCAGACCCTGCCTGGGGCCCTAGCTCGGACCCTGCCTGGGCCTCGGGACCCT
>NW_012287370.1:0-1171 GCF_000151885.1 Dipodomys ordii
GCGGCCCGGGCTCGTCTCCGTCCGGGAGGCCCCGCCCACCGGCCAGACCCGGCCCACCAGAGGCTCTGCCCGCCCATCGCCCCGCCCTCCAGAGGCCCATGCGAGGCTCCGCCCACCTGGAGACCCCGCCCACCAGGAGGCTCCGCCCACTGGGAGACCCCTCCCCACCCAGCCCACCGGGAGGCCCCCCCTCCCGGGAGACCCCTGTCTCCCCGCGGCACCTCAGTCTCTGGGACCCACCTTCCAGAAGTAGGAGCCTCCGCCGGCTGCCCTTGGACTCTTTCAGGTAGTAGCTGCGGGAGGATGTGCGTGATCAGAGCGGAGCCGGCGGTCAGCCGCTGGCCGCCGCGGCTGTCCGGCTCCCGCAGCGCCCCGCGCCCGCGCCTCCCGTCGGGGCGCCGAGCGTCCGTCCGGACACCTGTCGCCCGGAGCGCGGCCGCCGCACGGGGGTGCCGGCGCGCAGCTCGCGCGGAGCGCGGCCGCCCGCGAGCCCGCGGCGCTCCCGGGAGATGGCGCTCGCGGGGCGGGGAAGGTCCGTGGAAAATCCCCACGGCCCGCCCGCCCGGCGCGGGACCCGCGGTCACCTCGGCGCCGACGGCCGGCACGGAGCGGCGCCCGCGCGTGGATGGCGGCGAGCGGGGCGAGGCGCCCGAGGCTCTGCGGGACACGGCCGCGCCGGCCCCGGTCTCACGTCCGTGCCCTCCCCACTTCGTGTGTCACTGCGGCACCGGGCCTTGCGCCCTCCCGCGCCCTCTCCCGTCCCTCCGCCGGACCGGGGTTCCCCACTCTCCGGAGCGCTGGGGCGGGGTCCCGGGACCCCACATCCCCGCGCGTCCTCTTCCTTAGGAGCAGCGTCGCTCCGGAGGCCGTCCCCGCGGGGAGGCACCGCGCTGAGCCGCCCGGGCGCCCGGCGGTTGTGGGTGGTGGGCGCACGTTAGTTTGGTCCGTTTCGCGGGTGCGCGGGTTCTTGGATCTGGGAGGTGGCCGCGCGCGCGCCGGGGCCTCTCCAGGCTGGGCTGCCGTTTTTTGTATGTCATCGTATGTGTTAAGCAGGATGTGTCTTCGTATGTACTTGCAGAGCTGCCTGTGTCAGATCATGGGTATCGGGACTGTGCCTCTCTTCTTGATGTGTCTCTGGTAACATGTCTGGGTTCCCTCTCACCGCCCGGGA
>NW_012287371.1:0-5849 GCF_000151885.1 Dipodomys ordii
CCTGCTTCTCCTACTTCTCGTGCTGCTTTTCCTTCTGCGTCTCTTTCTGCTTCTGCTTATCCTTTTGCTTCTCCTACTCCTAATCCTTCTCTTTCGCCTTCTCCTTCTTGTTCTTCTGCATGTCCTGGTGCTTCTGCTTCTGCTTATTCTACTATTTCTGTTTCTTCTGCTTCTGCTTCAGATTGTGCTTCTTCTGTTTCTCCTTCTGCTTCAGATTCTGCTTCTGCTTCTTCGGCTTCTCCTGTTCCTTCTGCTTCTGCTTCTCCTGCTTCTTCTGGTTCTCCTGCTTCTCTTTCTGCTTCTCCTTCTGCTTCTGCTTCTCCTTCTGCTTCTGCTTCTGCTCTTCTCCTTCTTCTGTTTCTTTTGCTTCTGTTTCTTCTGCTTCTTCTTCTTCTGTTTCTTCTGATTCTACTTCTGCTTCTCCTTCTTCTCCTTCTCTTTCTGCTTCTTCTGATTCTCCTGCTTCTCCTTCCTGTTCTCCTTCTGTTTCTGCTTCTCTTTCTGCTTCTGCTTCTCCTTCTGCTGCTCCTTCTCCTTCTCCTTCTTCTGCTTCTCTCACTGCTTCTGCTTCTGCTTCTTTTGCTTATTCTTTTTCTTCTGCTTCAGCTTCTCCTGCTTCTGCTTCTTCTGCTTCTACTGCTTCTCCTTATACTTCTCCTTATGCTTCTCCTTATGCTTCTCCTTATGATGCTGCTGCTTCTTCTTCTTCTTCGTCTTCTTCTTCTTCTCTTTCTTCTGCTTCTGCTTTTCCTGCCTCTTCTGCTTCTACTGCTTCTCTTTCTGCTTCTTGTCCTTCTCCTGTTTCTTCTCCTTCTGCTTCTCCTGCTTCTGCTTCTTCTGCTTTTCCTGCTTCTCTTTCTGCTTCTCCTTCTGCTTCTCCTGCTTCTGCTCCTTCTCCTTCTTCTGTTTCTTCTTCTTCTGCTTCTCCCGCTTGTGCTTCTTCTGCTTCTCCTGCTTCTCGTTCTGCTTCTCTTCGTCGGCTTCTCTTTCTATTTCTGCTTCTGCTTCTTCTGATTCTGATTCTTCTCCTTCTTCTTCTCCTTTTGCTTCTGTGTCTTCTGCATTTCCTTCTTCTCCTTCTGCATCTCCTTCTGCTTGTGGTTTTCCTTCTGCTTCTTCTTCTGCTCTGGCTTCTCCTTCTCCTTCTTCTGCTTCTAAATCTTCTTCTGCTTCCCCTCCTTCTCTTTCTGCTTCTCCTTCTGTTTCTGCTTCTCCTTCTGCTTCTGCTTCTTGTCCTTCTCCTGTTTCTTCTGCTTATGCTTCTCCTGTTTCTGCATCTCCTGCTTCTCCTTCTGCTTCTCTTTCTGCTTCTCCTGCTGCTTTTCCTTCTCCTGCTCCTTCTTCTGCTTCTCTTTCTGCTTCTCATTCTGTTTCTCCTCCTTCTCCTTCTCGTTCTTCTGCTTTTCCTTCTGCTTCTCCTTCTGCTTCTGCATCTTCTGCTTCTTCTGCTACTGCCTCTGCTTCGTCTGTTTCTTCTGCTTCTCTTTCTGCTTTTGCTTCTCTTTCTGCTTCTGCTTCTCCTTCTGCTTCTCCAGATTCTGCTTCTTCTGTTTCTCCTTCTGCTTCAGGTTCTGCTTCTGCTTCATTGGCTTCTTCTGCTTCTGCTTCTCCTGCTGCTTCTTCTTCTGCTTCTCTTTCTGCTTTTCCTTCTGTTTCTGCTTCTCCTTCTGCTTCTTCTCCTTCTTCTGTTTCTTCTGTTTTTGCTTCTCCTGTTTCTGCTTCTCCTGCTTCTCGTTCTGCTTCTCTTTCTGCTTCTACTTCTCCTTCTCCTTCTTCTGCTTCTCCTTCTGCTTCTCCTTCTCCTTCTGCTTCAATTTCTCCTTCTGCTTCTCATTCTGCTTCTGCGTCTTCTGTTTCTTCTGCTTCTCATGCATCTGCTTCTCCTGCTTCTCCTACTTCTCGTACTGCTTTTCCTTCTGCGTCTCTTTCTGCTTCAGCTTATCCTTTTGCTTCTCCTACTCCTAATCCTTCTCTTTCGCCTTATCCTTCTTGTCTTCTGCTTGTCCTGGTGCTTCTACTTCTGCTTATTCTACTATTTCTGTTTCTTCTGCTTCTGCTTCAGAATGTGCTTCTTCTGTTTCTCCTTCTGCTTCAGATTCTGCTTCTGCTTCTTCGGCTTCACCTGTTTCTTCTGCTTCTGCGTCTCCTGCTTCTCCTGCTTCTCTTTCTGCTTCTCCTTCTGCTTCTGCTTCTCCTTCTGCTTCTGCTTCTGCTCTTCTCCTTCTTCTGTTTCTTTTACTTCTGTTTCTTCTGCTTCTTCTTCTTCTGTTTCTTCTGATTCTACTTCTGCTTCTCCTTCTTCTCCTTCTCTTTCTGCTTCTTCTGATTCTCCTGCTTCTCCTTCTTGTTCTCCTTCTGTTTCTGCTTCTCTTTCTGCTTCTGCTTCTCCTTCTGCTGCTCTTCTCCTTCTTCTGCTTCTCCCACTGCTTCTGCTTCTGCTTCTTTTGCTTATTCTTTTTCTTCTACTTCTGCTTCTCCTGCTTCTGCTTCTTCTGCTTCTACTGCTTCCCCTTATACTTCTCCTT
Source organism: Dipodomys ordii (assembly GCF_000151885.1). Lineage (NCBI taxonomy): Eukaryota > Metazoa > Chordata > Mammalia > Rodentia > Heteromyidae > Dipodomys > Dipodomys ordii. Next base: position 2,526 of record NW_012287371.1, read on the forward strand.
ATGCTTCTCCTTATGCTTCAGGTTCTGCTTCTGCTTCTGCTTCTTGTCCTTCTCCTGTTTCTTCTGCTTCTGCTTCTCCTGTTTCTGCATCTCCTGCTTCTCCTTCTGCTGCTCTTTCTGCTTCTCCTGCTGCTTTTCCTTCTCCTGCTCCTTCTTCTGCTTCTCTTTCTTCTTCTCCTTCTGTTTCTCCTTCTCCTTCTCCTTCTCGTTCTTCTGCTTTTCCTTCTGCTTCTCCTTCTGCTTCTGCATCTTCTGCTTCTTCTGCTACTGCCTCTGCTTCTTCTGCTTCTCCTTCTGCTTTTGCTTCTCTTTCTGCTTCTGCTTCTCCTTCTGCTTCTCCAGGTTCTGCTTCTTCTGCTTCTCCTGCTTCTCCTTCTGCTTCAGGTTCTGCTTCTGCTTCTTCGGCTTCTTCTGCTTCTGCTTCTCCTGCTGCTGCTTCTTCTGCTGCTCCTGCTTCTATTTCTGCTTTTCCTTCTGTTTCTGCTTCTCCTTCTTCTTCTTCTCCTTCTTATGTTTCTTCTGCTTCTGCTTCTCCTGCTTCTGCTTCTCCTGCTTCTCGTTGTGCTTCTCTTTCTGCTTCTCCTTCTCCTTCTTCAGCTTCTCCTTCTGCTTCTCCTTCTCCTTCTGCTTCAATTTCTCCTTCTGCTTCTCATTCTGCTTCTGCGTCTTCTGTTTCTTCTGCTTCTCTTGCTTCTGCTTCTCCTGCTTCTCCTACTTCTCGTGCTGCTTTTCCTTCTGCGTCTCTTTCTGCTTCAGCTTATCCTTTTGCTTCTCCTACTCCTAATCCTTCTCTTTCGCCTTCTCCTTCTTGTTCTTCTGCTTGTCCTGGTGCTTCTGCTTCTGATTATTCTACTATTTCTGTTTCTTCTGCTTCTGCTTCAGATTGTGCTTCTTCTGTTTCTCTTTCTGCTTCAGATTCTGCTTCTGCTTCTTCGGCTTCTCCTGTTTCTTCTGCTTCTGCTTCTCCTGCTTCTTCTGGTTCTCCTGCTTCTTTCTGCTTCTCCTTCTGCTTCTGCTTCTCCTTCTGCTTCTGCTTCTGCTCTTCTCCTTCTTCTGTTTCTTTTGCTTCTGTTTCTTCTGCTTCTTCTTCTTCTGTTTCTTCTGATTCTACTTCTGCTTCTCCTTCTTCTCCTTCTCTTTCTGCTTCTTCTGATTCTCCTGCTTCTCCTTCTTGTTCTCCTTCTGTTTCTGCTTCTCTTTCTGCTTCTGCTTCTCCTTCTGCTGCTCCTTCTCCTTCTCCTTCTTCTGCTTCTCTCACTGCTTCTGCTTCTTTTGCTTATTCTTTTTCTTCTGCTTCAGCTTCTCCTGCTTCTGCTTCTTCTGCTTCTACTGCTTCTCCTTATACTTCTCCTTATGCTTCTCCTTATGCTGCTGCTTCTTTTTCTTCTTCTTCTTCGTCTTCTTCTTCTTCTCTTTCTTCTGCTTCTGCTTTTCCTGCCTCTTCTGCTTCTACTGCTTCTCTTTCTGCTTCTTGTCCTTCTCCTGTTTCTTCTCCTTCTGCTTCTCCTGCTTCTGCTTCTTCTGATTTTCCTGCTTCTCTTTCTGCTTCTCCTTCTGCTTCTCCTTCTGGTTCTGCTCCTTCTCCTTCTTCTGTTTCTTCTTCTTCTGCTTCTCCCACTTGTGCTTCTTCTGCTTCTCCTGCTTCTCGTTCTGCTCTTCGTCGGCTTCTCTTTCTATTTCTGATTCTGCTCCTTCTCACTCTGATTCTCCTCCTTCTTCTTCTCCTTCTGCTTCTGCGTCTTCTGCATTTCCTGCTTCTCCTTCTGCATCTCCTTCTGCTTGTGCTTTTCCTTCTGCTTCTTCTTCTGCTCCGGCTTCTCCTTCTCCTTCTTCTGCTTCTCTGTCTGCTTCTGTTTCTTCTGCTTTTCCTGCTTCTCCTTCTGCTTCTCCTTCTATTTCTCCTTCTCGTTCTTCTGCTATTCCTTCTGCTTCTCTTTCTGCTTCTGCATCTTCAGCTTCTTCTGCTACTGATTCTGCTTCTTCTGTTTCTTCTGCTTCTCCTTCTGCTTTTGCTTCTCTTTCTGCTTCTGCTTTTCCTTCTGGTTCTCCTTCTTCTTCTCCAGATTCTGCTTCTTCTTCTTTTCCTGCTTCTCCTTCTGCTTTAGGTTCTGCTTTTGCTTCTTCGGCTCCTTCTGCTTCTATTTCTGCTTCTCCTTCTGTTTCTGCTTCTCTTTCTGCTTCTGCTTCTTCTCCTTCTCCTATTTCTTCTGATTCTGCTTCTCCTGCTTCTGCTTCTCCTGCTTCTCCTTCTGTTTCTCTTTATGCTTCTCCTTCTGCTTCTCCTTCTTCTGCTTCTACTACTGCTTCTGCTTCTTCTGCTTCTGCATCTTCTGCTACTGCCTCTGCTTCTTCTGTTTCTTCTGCTTCTCCTTCTGCTTTTGCTTCTCTTTCTGCTTCTGCTTCTCCTTCTGCTTCTCCAGATTCTTCTTCTTCTGCTTCTCCTGTATCTCCTTATGCTTCAGGTTCTGCTTCTGCTTCTTCGGCTTCTTCTGCTTCTGCTTCTCCTGCTGCTGCTTCTTCTGCTGCTCCTGCTTCTATTTCTGCTTTTCCTTCTGTTTCTGCTTCTCCTTCTGCTTCTGCTTCTTCTCCTTCTTAAGTTTCTTCTGCTTCTGCTTCTCCTGCTTCTGCTTCTCCTGCTTCTCGTTGAGCTTCTCGTTGTGCTGCTCTTTCTGCTTCTCTTTCTGCTTCTACTTCTCCTTCTCTTTCTTCTGCTTCTCCTTCTGATTCTTCTTCTCCTTCTGCTTCAATTTCTCCTTCTGCTTCTCATTCTGCTTCTGCGTCTTCTGTTTCTTCTGCTTCTCTTGCTTCTGCTTCTCCTGCTTCTCCTACATCTCGTGCTGCTTCTCCTTCTGCGTCTCTTTCTGCTTCTGCTTATCCTTTTGCTTCTCCTACTCCTAATCCTTCTCTTTCGCCTTCTCCTTCTTGTTCCTCTGCTTGTCCTGGTGCTTCTGCTTCTGCTTATTCGACTATTTCTGTTTCTTCTGCTTCTGCTCCAGATTGTGCTTCTTCTGTTTCTCCTTCTGCTTCAGATTCTGCTTCTGCTTCTTCGGCTTCTCCTGTTTCTTCTGCTTCTGCTTCTCCTGCTTCTTCTGCTTCTCCTGCTTCTCTTTCTGCTTCTCCTTCTGCTTCTGCTTCTCCTTCTGCTTCTGCTTCTGCTCTTCTCCTTCTTCTGTTTCTTTTGCTTCTGTTTCTTCTTCTTCTTCTTCTTCTTCTTCTTCTTCTTCTTCTTCTTCTTCTTCTTCTTCTTCTTCTTCTTCTTCTTCTTCTTCTTCTGTTTCTTCTGATATACATACTTCTGCTTCTCCTTCTCTTTCTGCCTCTTCT
>NW_012287372.1:0-31431 GCF_000151885.1 Dipodomys ordii
TTCTCCTTCTCCCTCTTCTGCTTCTCTTTCTGCTTCTGCTTCTTCTGATTCTCCAACTTCTCCTTCTGTTTCTGCTTCTCTTTCTGCTTCTGCATCTCCTTCTGCTTCACCTTCTGCTGCTCCTTCTCCTTCTTCTGTTTCTCCCTCTGCTTCTATTTCTGCTTCTTATGCTTCTTCTTTTTCTTCTGCTTCTGCTTCTCCTGCTTCTGCTTCCTATGCTTCTACTGCTTCTTCTTCTGGTTCTGCTTCTTCTGCTTCTACTTCTCTTTCTGCTTCTGCTTCTCCTGCTTGTTTTTCTGCTTCTTCTGCTGCTTCTCCTTCTGCTGCTTCTTTTCCTACTCCTTGTGCTTCTCTTTTTGCTTCTCCTTCTGCTTCTGCTTCTGCTTCTTCTGTTTCTCTTGCCTGAATTTCTGGTTCTACTTCTTCTGCTGCTTCTCCTTCTGCTTCTGCTTCTCCTTCTGCTAATGTTTCTGCTTCTTCTGCTTCTTCTCTTTCGGCTTCTCCTGCTTCTGCTTCTTGTCCTTCTCCTGCTTCTCTTTCTGCTTCTCATTCTGCTTCTGCTTCTCCTTCTGCTTCTCCTCCTTCACCTTCTCCTACTTCTGCTTCTCCTTCAGCTTCTGCTTCTTCTGCTTCTCCTGCTTCTCCTTCTGCATCTCCTTCTGCTTGTGCTTGTCCTTATGCTTGTCCTTATGCTTCTGCTTCTCCTTCTTTTGATTCTCCTTTTGCTTCTGCTTCTTCTGCTTTTCCTGCTTCTCCTCCTGCTTCTGATTCTTCTGCTTCTCCTGCTTCTCCTTCTGCATCTTCTTCTGCTTCTCCTTCTCCTTCTTCTGCTTCTCCTTCTGATTCTCCTTTTGCTTCTTCTTCGTCTGCTTTACCTGCGTCTCTTTCTGCTTCTCCTTCTGTTTCTCCTTCTGTTTCTCCTTCTCCTTCTTGTTCTTCTGCTTTTCCTTCTGCTTCTGCTACAACTGCTTCTGCTTCTACTTCTTCTGTTTCTTCTGCTTCTCCTTGTAATTTTGATTCTCTTTCTGCTTCTGCTTCTCGTTCTGCTTCTTCAGATTCTGCTTCTTCTGCTTCTCCTGCTTCTCCTTCTGCTTCAGGTTCTCCTTCTGCTTCTTCACATTCTTATGCTTCTGCTTCTCCTGCTTCTTCTTATTCTGCTTTCCCTCCTTCTCTTCCTGCTTCTCCTTCTGTTTCTGCTTCTCCTTCTGCTTCTGCTTCTTGTCCTTCTTGTGTTTCTTCTGCTTCTGCTTCTCAAGTTTCTGCATCCCTGCTTCTCTTTCTGCTGCTCTTTCTGCTTCTCCTGCTGCTTTTCCTTCTCCTGCTCCTTCTGCTTCTCTTTCTGCTTCTCCTTCTGTTTCTCCTACTCCTTCTCCTTCTCGTTCTTCTGCTTTTCCTTCTGCTTCTGCATCGTCTGCTTCTTCTGCTAATGCCTCTGCTTCTTCTGTTTCTTCTGCTTCCCCTTCTGCTTCTCCTTCTGCTTTTGCTTCTCTTTCTGCTTCTGCTTCTCCTTCTGCTTCTCCAGATTCTGCTTCTTCTGCTTCTCCTGCTTCTCCTTCTGCTTCAGGTTCTGCTTCTGCTTCTTCGGCTTCTTCTGCTTCTGGTTTTCCTGCTGATGCCTCTTCTGCTTCTCCTGCTTCTCTTTCTGCTTTTCCTTCTGTTTCAGCTTCTCCTTCTGCTTCTGCTTCTTCTCCTTCCTATGTTTCTTCTGCTTCTGCTTCTCCTGCTTCTGCTTCGCCTGCTTCTCGTTGTGCTTCTCTTTCTGCTTCTTCTTCTCCTTCTTCTGCTTCTCCTTCTGCTTCTGCTTCTCCTTCTGCTTCTGCTTCTGCTTCAATTTCTCCTTCTGCTTCTCATTCTGCTTCTGCGTCTTCTGTTTCTTCTGCTTCTCCTGTTTCTGCTTCTCCTGCTTCTCCTACTTCTCGTGCTGCTTCTCCTTCTGCGTCTCTTTCTGCTTCTGCTTATCCTTTTGCTTCTCCTACTCCTAATCGTTCTCTTTTGCCTTCTCCTTCTCCTTCTTCTGCTTCTCCTGCTTCTTCTTCTGCATCTTCTTCTGCTTCTGCTTCTCCTTTCTCCTTCTTCTTCTGCTTCTGTTTCTCCTTCTGCTTCTCCTTCTGCTTCTCCTTCTGTTTCTCCTTCTCGTTCTTCTGCTTTTACTTTTGCTTCTCCTTCTGCTTCTGCTGCAACTGCTACTGCTTCTGCTTCTTCTGTTTCTTCCGCTTCTCCGTCTCCTTTTGATTCTCTTTCTGCTTCTGCTTCTCCTTCAGCTTCTCATTCTGCTTCTCCAGATTCGGCTTCTTCTGCTTCTCCTGCTTCTCCTTCTGCTTCAGGTTCTGCTTCTGCTTCTTCGGATTCTTATGCTTCTGGTTCTCCTGCTTCTGCTTCTTCTGCTTCCCCTCCTTCTCTTTCTGCTTCTCCTTCTGTTTCTGCTTCTCCTTCTGCATCTGCTTCTGCTTTTTGTCCTTCTCCTGTTTCTTCTGCTTCTGCTTCTCCTGCTTCTGCTTCTTCTGCTTTTCCTGCTTCTCTTTCTGCTTCTCCTTCTGCTTCTGCTACTCCTTCTTCTTCTGCTCCTTGTATTTCTTCTGTTTCTTCTTCTTCTGCTTCTCCCGCTGTGCTTCTTCTGCTTCTCCTGCTTCTCCTTCTGCTTCTGCTTCTCCTTCTGCTCTTTCTATTTCTTCTGTTTCTTTTGCTTCTGCTTCTCACGCTCTGCTTCTTCTGCTTCTCATGCTTCTCGTTCTGCTTCTCTTCGTCGGCTTCTCTTTCTACTTCTCCTTCTGCTTCTGCTTCTTCTGCTACTCCTGCTACTCCTTCTGCATCTCCTTCTGCTTGTGCTTTTCCTTCTGCTTCTTCTTCTGCTTCTGCTTCTCCTTCTTCTGCTTCTTCGTCTGTTTCTGCTTCTTCTGTTTTTCCTGCTTCTCCTTCTGCTTCTCATTCTTCTTCTCCTTCTGTTTCTCCTTGTCGTTATTCTGCTATTCCTTCTGCTTCTCTATCTGCTTCTGCTTCTCCTTCTGTTTCTCCTTCTGCTTCTCCTTCTGCTTCTCCTTCTTCTGCTTCTACTTCTGCTTCTGCTTCTCCTTCTGCATCTTCTTCTGTTTCAATTTCTCCTTCTTCTGCTTTTCATTCTGCTTCTGCTTCTCCTGCTTCTGCTTCTTCTGCTTATCCTGCTTCTCCTTCTGCTTCTCTTTCTGCTTCTGCTTATCCTTCCGTTTGTCCTACTCCTAATCCTTCTCTTTCTCCTTCTCCTTCTTCTGCTTCTCCTGCTGCTTCTTCTTCTGCTTCTTCTGCTTTTTCTGTTTCTTCTGTTTCTGCTTCTCCTGCTTCTTCTTCTTCTGCTTCTCCTTCTTCTCCTTCTGCTTCTCCGTCTCATTCTCCTTCTCCTTCAATTCCTCCTTCTTTTGCTTCTCTTTCTGCTTCTGCTTCTCCTGCTTCAGATTCTGTTTCTCCTTCTGCTTCTCCTTCTGCTTCTCTTTCTGCTTCTTATTCTGCTTCTGCTCCTCCTACTCCTAATCCTTCTCTTTCTCCTTCTTCTTCTGCTTCTCGTTCTGCTTCTGCTTCTTCTGCTTGTTCGGTTTCTTCTGCTTCTGCTTTTCCAGCTTCTGCTGCTTCTTCTGCTGCTTCTGCTTCTTCTTCTGCTTCAGGATCTCCTTCTGATTCTTCAGGCTTCTTCTGTTTCTTCTGCTTTTGCTTCTCCTGCTACTGCTTCTTCTGCTTCATCTGCTTCTCTTTCTGCTTCTCCTTCTGTTTTGGCTTCTCCTTCTGCTCCTTCTCCTTCTTCTGTTTCTTCTTCTTCTTCTGCTCCTCCTGCTTCTGCTTCTTCTGCTTCTTCTGCTTGTTCGGTTTCTTCTGCTTCTGCTTTTCCAGCTTCTACTGCTTCTTCTTCTTCTTCTTCTTCTTCTTCTTCTTCTTCTTCTTCTTCTTCTTCTTCTTCTTCTTCTTCTTCTTCTTCTTCTGCTTCTACTTCTCTTCCTGCTTCTGCTTCTCCTGCTTGTTTTTCTGCTTCTTCTGCTGTTTTTTCTACTTCCCCTTCTGCTTCTCTTTTTGCTTCTCCTTCTGCTTCTGCTTTTTCTGTTTCTGCTGCCTGAATTTCTTGTTCTACTTCTTCTGCTGCTTCTCCTTCAGCTTCTGCTTCTGTTTCTGCTTCTTCTCTTTCGGCTTCTCCTGCTTCTGCTTCTTGTCCTCCTCCTGCTTCTCTTTCTGCTTCTCATTCTGCTTCTGCTTCTCCTTCTGCTTCTGCTTCTCCTCCTTCTCCTTCTCCTACTTCTGCTTCTCCTTCAGCTTCTGCTTCTACTGCTTCTCCTGCTTCTCCTTCTGCATCTCCTTCTGCTTGTGCTTGTCCTTATGCTTCTTCTTCTGCCTCTGCTTCTCCTTCTCCTTCTTTTGCTTCTCCTTTTGCTTCTGCTTCTTCTGCTTTTCCTGCTTCTCCTGCTTCTGCTTCTTCTGCTTCTCCTTCTGCATCTTCTGCTTCTGCTTCTCCTTCTCCTTCTTCTGCTTCTCCTTCTGATTCTCCTTCTGCTTCTTCTTCTGCTGCTTTACCTGCTTCTCTTTCTGCTTCTCATTCTGTTTCTCCTTCTGTTTCTCCTTCTCCTTCTTGTTCTTCTGCTTTTCCTTCTGCTTCTGCTACAACTGCTACTGCTTCTACTTCTTCTTTTTCTTCTGCTTCTCCTTCTGCTTTTGATTCTCTTTCTGCTTCTGCTTCTCCTTCTGTTTCTCATTCTGCTTCTCCAGATACTGATTCTTCTGCTTCTCCTGCTTCTCCTTCTGCTTCAGGATCTGCTTCTGCTTCTTCGTATTCTTATGCTTCTGCTTCTCCTGCTTCTGCTTCTGCTTCCCCTCCTTCTCTTTCTGCTTCTCCTTCTGCTTCTGCTTCTTGTCCTTCTCCTGTTTCTTCTGCTTGTTCTTCTCCTGTTTCTGCATTTCCTGCTTCTCCTTCTGCTGCTCTTTCTGTTTCTCCTGCTGCTTTTCCTTCTACTGCTCCTTCTTCTGCTTCTCTTTCTGCTTCTACTCCTGTTTCTCCTTCTCCTTCTCCTTCTAGTTCTTCTGCTTTTCCTTCTGCTTCTCCTTCTGCTTCTGAATCTTCTGCTTCTTCTGCTACTGCCTCTGCTTCTTCTGTTTCTTCTGCTTCTCCTTCTGCTTTTGCTTCTCTTTCTGCTTCTGCTTCTCCTTCTGCTTCTCCAGATTCTGCTTCTTTTGCTTCTCCTGCTTCTCCTTCTGCTTCTGCTTCTTCTGCTTCTCCTGCTTCTCCTTCTGCATCTTCTTCAGCTTCTGTTTCTCCTTCTCCTTCTTCTGCTTCTCCTTCTGATTCTCCTTCTGCTTCTTCTTCTTCTGCTTTACCTGCTTCTCTTTCTGCTTCTCCTTCTCCTTCTGTTTCTCCTTCTCCTTCCTGTTTTTCTGCTTTTCCTTCTGCTTCTGCTACACCTGCTACTGCTTCTACTTCTTCTGTTTCTTCTGCTTCTCCTTCTGCTTTTGATTCTCTTTCTGCTTCTGCTTCTCCTTCTGCGTCTCATTCTGCTTCTCCAGATTCTGCTTCTTCTGCTTCTCCTGCTTCTCCTTCTGCTTCAGGTTCTGCTTCGGCTTCTTCGTATTCTTATGCTTCTGCTTCTCCTGCTTCTGCTTCTTCTGCTTTCCCTCCTTCTCTTTCTGCTTCTCCTTCTGTTTCTGCTTCTCCTTCTGCTTCTGCTTCTTGTCCTTCTCCTGTTTCTTCTGCTTCTGCTTCTCCTGTTTCTGCATCTCCTGCTTCTCCTTCTGCTTCTCTTTCTGCTTCTCCTGCTGCTTTTCCTTCTCCTGCTCCTTCTTCTGCTTCTCTTTCTGCTTCTCCTTCTGCTTCTCCTTCTCCTTCTCGTTCTTCTGCTTTTCCTTCTGCTTCTCCTTCTGCTTCTACATCTTCTGCTACTGCCTCTGCTTCTGCTTCTTCTGTTTCTTCTGCTTCTCCTTATGCTTCTCCTTCTGCTTTTGCTTCTCTTTCTGCTTCTGCTTCTCCTTCTGCTTCTCCAGATTCTGCTTCTTCTGCTTCTCCTGTATCTCCTTATGCTTCAGGTTCTGCTGCTGTTTCTTCGGCTTCTTCTGCTTCTGCTTCTCCTACTGCTGCTTCTTCTGCTGCTCCTGCTTCTATTTCTGCTTTTCCTTCTCTTTCTGCTTCTCCTTCTGCTTCTGCTTCTTCTCCTTCTTATGTTTCTTCTTGCTTCTGCTTCTCCTGCTTCTGCTTCTCCTGCTTCTCGTTGTGCTTCTCTTTCTGCTTCTCTTTCTGCTTCTCTTTCTGCTTCTCCTTCTCCTTCTCCTTCTTCTGCTTCTCCTTCTGCTTCTCCTTCTCCTTCTGCTTCAATTTCTCCGTCTGCTTCTCATTCTGCTTCTGCGTCTTCTATTTCTTCTGCTTCTCCTGCTTCTGCTTCTCCTGCTTCTCCTACTTGTCTTGCTGCTTCTCCTTCTGCGTCTCTTTCTGCTTCTGCTTATCCTTTTGCTTCTCCTACTCCTAATCCTTCTCTTTCGCCTTATCCTTCTTCTTCTTCTGCTTCTCCTGCTGTTTCTGCTTCTGCTTATTCTACTATTTCTGTTTCTTCTGCTTCTGCTTCAGATTGTGCTTCTTCTGTTTCTCCTTCTGCTTCAGATTCTGCTTCTGCTTCTTCGGCTTCTCCTGTTTCTTCTGCTTCTGCTTCTCCTGCTTCTCCTGCTTCTCTTTCTGCTTCTCCTTCTGCTTCTGCTTCTCCTTCTGCTTCTGCTTCTGCTCTTCCCCTTCTTCTGTTTCTTTTGCTTCTGTTTCTTCTGCTTCTTCTTCTTCTGTTTCTTCTGATTCTACTTCTGCTTCTCCTTCTTCTCCTTCTCTTTCTGCTTCTTCTGCTTCTCTTGCTTCTCCTTCTTGTTCTCCTTCTGTTTCTGCTTCTCTTTCTGCTTCTGTTTCTCCTTCTGCTGCTCCTTCTCCTTCTCCTTCTTCTGCTTCTCTCACTGCTTCTGCTTCTGCTTCTTTTGCTTATTCTTTTTCTTCTGCTTCAGCTTCTCCTGCTTCTGCTTCTTCTGCTTCTACTGCTTCTCCTTATACTTCTCCTTATGCTTCTCCTTATGCTTCTCCTTATGCTTCTTCTTCTTCTTCTTCTTCTTCTTCTTCTTCTTCTTCTTCTTCTTCTTCTTCTTCTTCTTCTTCTTCTTCTTCTTCTTCTTCTTCTTCTTCTTCTCTTTCTTCTGCCTCAGCTTTTCCTGCCTCTTCTGCTTCTACTGCTTCTCTTTCTGCTTCTTGTCCTTCTCCTGTTTCTTCTCCTTCTGCTTCTCCTGCTTCTTCTTCTTCTGCTTTTCCTGCTTCTCTTTCTGCTTCTCCTTCTGCTTCTCCTTCTGGTTCTACTCCTTCTCCTTCTTCTGTTCTCCCGCTTGTGCTTCTTCTGATTCTCCTGCTTCTCATTCAGCTTCTCTTTGTCGGCTTCTCTTTCTATTTCTGCTTCTGTTTCTTCTGATTCTGATTCTTCTCCTTCTTCTTCTCCTTCTGCTTCTGCGTCTTCTGCATTTCCTGCTTCTCCTTCTGCATCTCCTTCTGCTTGTGCTTTTCCTTCTGCTTCTTCTTCTGCTCCGGCTTCTCCTTCTCCTTCTTCTGCTTCTCCGTCTGCTTCTGTTTCTTCTGCTTTTCCTGCTTCTCCTTCTGCTTTTCCTTCTATTTCTCCTTCTCGTTCTTCTGCTATTCCTTCTGCTTCTCTTTCTGCTTCTGCATCTTCAGCTTCTTCTGCTACTGATTCTGCTTCTTCTGTTTCTTCTGCTTCTCATTCTGCTTTTGCGTCTCTTTCTGCTTCTGCTTCTCCTTCTGGTTCTCCTTCTTCTTCTCCAGATTCTGCTTCTTCTGCTTCTCCTGCTTCTCCTTTTTCTTTAGGATTTGCTTTTGCTTCTTCGGCTTCTTCTGCTTCTTTTTCTGCTTCTCCTTCTGTTTCTGCTTCTCTTTCTGCTTCTGCTTCTTCTCCTTCTTCAATTTCTTCTGATTCTGCTTCTCCTGCTTCTGCTTCTTCTGCTTCTCCTTCTGTTTCTCTTTATGCTTCTCCTTCTGCTTCTCCTTCTTCTGCTTCTACTACTGCTTCTGCTTCTCCTTCTGCATCTTCTTCTGTTTCAGTTTCTCCTTTTTCTGCTTTTCATTCTGCTTCTGCTTCTCCTGTTTCTGCTTCTACTTTCCTGCTTCTCCTTCTCCTTCTCCTTCTCTTTCTGCTTCTGCTTATCCTTCTGTTTCTCCTACTCCTAATCCTTCTCTTTCTCCTTCTCCTTCTCCTTCTTCTGCTTCTCCTGCTGCTTCTTCTTCTGCTTCTTCTGCTTTTTCTGTTTCTTCTTCTTCTGCTTCAGCTTCTGCTTCTTCTGCTTCTCCTTCTGCTTCTTCTCCTTCTTATGTTTCTTCTGCTTCTGCTTCTCCTGCTTCTGCTTCTCGTTGTGCTTCTCTTTCTGCTTCTCTTTCTGCTTCTCCTTCTCCTTCTTCAGCTTTTCCTTCTGCTTCTCCTTCTCCTTCTGCTTCAATTTCTCCTTCTGCTTCTCATTCTGCTTCTGCGTCTTCTGTTTCTTCTGCTTCTCTTGCTTCTGCTTCTCCTGCTTCTCCTACTTCTCGTGCTGCTTTTCCTTCTGCGTCTCTTTCTGCTTCAGCTTATCCTTTTGCTTCTCCTACTCCTAATCTTTCTCTTTCGCCTTCTCCTTCTTGTTCTTCTGCTTGTCCTGGTGCTTCTGCTTCTGCTTATTCTACTATTTCTGTTTCTTCTGCTTCTGCTTCAGATTGTGCTTCTTCTGTTTCTCCTTCTGCTTCAGATTCTGCTTCTGCTTCTTCGGCTTCTCCTGTTTCTTCTGCTTCTGCTTCTCCTGCTTCTTCTGCTTCTCCTGCGTCTCTTTCTGCTTCTCCTTCTGCTTCTGCTTCTGCTTCTGCTCTTCTCCTTCTTCTGTTTCTTTTGCTTCTGTTTCTTCTGCTTCTTCTTCTTCTGTTTCTTCTGATTCTACTTCTGCTTCTCCTTCTTCTCCTTCTCTTTCTGCTTCTTCTGACTCTCCTGCTTCTCCTTCTTGTTCTCCTTCTGTTTCTGCTTCTCTTTCTGCTTCTGCTTCTCCTTCTGCTGCTCCTTCTCCTTCTCCTTCTTCTGCTTCTCTCACTGCTTCTGCTTCTGCTTCTTTTGCTTATTCTTTTTCTTCTGCTTCAGCTTCTCCTGTTTCTGCTTCTTCTGCTTCTACTGCTTCTCCTTATACTTCTTCTTATGCTTCTCCTTATGCTTCTCCTTATGCTGCTTCTGCTTCTTCTTCTTCTTCGTCTTCTTCATCTTCTCTTTCTTCTGCTTCTGCTTTTCCTGCCTCTTCTGCTTCTACTGGTTCTCTTTCTGCTTCTTGTCCTTCTCCTGTTTCTTCTCCTTCTGCTTCTCCTGCTTCTGCTTCTTCTGCTTTTCCTGCTTCTCTTTCTGCTTCTCCTTCTGCTTCTCCTGCTTCTGCTCCTTCTCCTTCTTCTGTTTCTTCTTCTTCTGCTTCTCCCGCTTGTGCTTCTTCTGCTTCTCCTGCTTCTCGTTCTGCTTCTCTTCGTCGGCTTCTCTTTCTATTTCTGCTTCTGCTTCTTCTGATTCTGATTCTTCTCCTTCTTCTTCTCCTTTTGCTTCTGTGTCTTCTGCATTTCCTTCTTCTCCTTCTGCATCTCCTTCTGCTTGTGCTTTTCCTTCTGCTTCTTCTTCTGCTCTGGCTTCTCCTTCTCCTTCTTCTGCTTCTCCGTCTTCTTCTGCTTCCCCTCCTTCTCTTTCTGCTTCTCCTTCTGTTTCTGCTTCTCCTTCTGCTTCTGCTTCTTGTCCTTCTCCTGTTTCTTCTGCTTCTGCTTCTCCTGTTTCTGCATCTCCTGCTTCTCCTTCTGCTTCTCTTTCTGCTTCTCCTGCTGCTTTTCCTTCTCCTGCTCCTTCTTCTGCTTCTCTTTCTGCTTCTCATTCTGTTTCTCCTCCTTCTCCTTCTCGTTCTTCTGCTTTTCCTTCTGCTTCTCCTTCTGCTTCTGCATCTTCTGCTTCTTCTGCTACTGCCTCTGCTTCTTCTGTTTCTTCTGCTTCTCCTTCTGCTTTTGCTTCTCTTTCTGCTTCTGCTTCTCCTTCTGCTTCTCCAGATTCTGCTTCTTCTGCTTCTCCTTCAAGTTCTGCTTCTGCTTCATTGGCTTCTTCTGCTTCTGCTTCTCCTGCTGCTGCTTCTTCTGCTTCTCTTTCTGCTTTTCCTTCTGTTTCTGCTTCTCCTTCTGCTTCTGCTTCTTCTCCTTCTTCTGTTTCTTCTGTTTTTGCTTCTCCTGTTTCTGCTTCTCCTGCTTCTCGTTCTGCTTCTCTTTCTGCTTCTACTTCTCCTTCTCCTTCTTCTGCTTCTCCTTCTGCTTCTCCTTCTCCTTCTGCTTCAATTTCTCCTTCTGCTTCTCATTCTGCTTCTGCGTCTTCTGTTTCTTCTGCTTCTCATGCATCTGCTTCTCCTGCTTCTCCTACTTCTCGTACTGCTTTTCCTTCTGCGTCTCTTTCTGCTTCAGCTTATCCTTTTGCTTCTCCTACTCCTAATCCTTCTCTTTCGCCTTATCCTTCTTGTCTTCTGCTTGTCCTGGTGCTTCTACTTCTGCTTATTCTACTATTTCTGTTTCTTCTGTTTCTGCTTCAGAATGTGCTTCTTCTGTTTCTCCTTCTGCTTCAGATTCTGCTTCTGCTTCTTCGGCTTCTCCTGTTTCTTCTGCTTCTGCTTCTCCTGCTTCTTCTGGTTCTCCTGCTTCTCTTTCTGCTTCTCCTTCTGCTTCTGCTTCTCCTTCTGCTTCTGCTTCTGCTCTTCTCCTTCTTCTGTTTCTTTTGCTTCTGTTTCTTCTGCTTCTTCTTCTTCTGTTTCTTCTGATTCTACTTCTGCTTCTCCTTCTTCTCCTTCTCTTTCTGCTTCTTCTGCTTCTCTTGCTTCTCCTTCTTGTTCTCCTTCTGTTTCTGCTTCTCTTTCTGCTTCTGCTTCTCCTTCTGCTGCTCCTTCTCCTTCTCCTTCTTCTGCTTCTCTCACTGCTTCTGCTTCTGCTTCTTTTGCTTATTCTTTTTCTTCTGCTTCAGCTTCTCCTGCTTCTGCTTCTTCTGCTTCTACTGCTTCTCCTTATACTTCTCCTTATGCTTCTCCTTATGCTTCTCCTTATGCTTCTTCTTCTTCTTCTTCTTCTCTTTCTTCTGCCTCAGCTTTTCCTGCCTCTTCTGCTTCTACTGCTTCTCTTTCTGCTTCTTGTCCTTCTCCTGTTTCTTCTCCTTCTGCTTCTCCTGCTTCTTCTTCTTCTGCTTTTCCTGCTTCTCTTTCTGCTTCTCCTTCTGCTTCTCCTTCTGGTTCTACTCCTTCTCCTTCTTCTGTTCTCCCGCTTGTGCTTCTTCTGATTCTCCTGCTTCTCATTCAGCTTCTCTTTGTCGGCTTCTCTTTCTATTTCTGCTTCTGTTTCTTCTGATTCTGATTCTTCTCCTTCTTCTTCTCCTTCTGCTTCTGCGTCTTCTGCATTTCCTGCTTCTCCTTCTGCATCTCCTTCTGCTTGTGCTTTTCCTTCTGCTTCTTCTTCTGCTCCGGCTTCTCCTTCTCCTTCTTCTGCTTCTCCGTCTGCTTCTGTTTCTTCTGCTTTTCCTGCTTCTCCTTCTGCTTTTCCTTCTATTTCTCCTTCTCGTTCTTCTGCTATTCCTTCTGCTTCTCTTTCTGCTTCTGCATCTTCAGCTTCTTCTGCTACTGATTCTGCTTCTTCTGTTTCTTCTGCTTCTCATTCTGCTTTTGCGTCTCTTTCTGCTTCTGCTTCTCCTTCTGGTTCTCCTTCTTCTTCTCCAGATTCTGCTTCTTCTGCTTCTCCTGCTTCTCCTTCTGCTTTAGGTCCTGCTTTTGCTTCTTCGGCTTCTTCTGCTTCTTTTTCTGCTTCTCCTTCTGTTTCTGCTTCTCTTTCTGCTTCTGCTTCTTCTCCTTCTTCAATTTCTTCTGATTCTGCTTCTCCTGCTTCTGCTTCCCCTGCTTCTCCTTCTGTTTCTCTTTATGCTTCTCCTTCTGCTTCTCCTTCTTCTGCTTCTACTACTGCTTCTGCTTCTCCTTCTGCATCTTCTTCTGTTTCAGTTTCTCCTTTTTCTGCTTTTCATTCTGCTTCTGCTTCTCCTGTTTCTGCTTCTACTTTCCTGCTTCTCCTTCTCCTTCTCCTTCTCTTTCTGCTTCTGCTTATCCTTCTGTTTCTCCTACTCCTAATCCTTCTCTTTCTCCTTCTCCTTCTCCTTCTTCTGCTTCTCCTGCTGCTTCTTCTTCTGCTTCTTCTGCTTTTTCTGTTTCTTCTTCTTCTGCTTCAGCTTCTGCTTCTTCTGCTTCTCCTTCTGCTTCTTCTCCTTCTTATGTTTCTTCTTCTCCTGCTTCTGCTTCTCCTGCTTCTCGTTGTGCTTCTCTTTCAGCTTCTCTTTCTGCTTCTCCTTCTCCTTCTTCAGCTTCTCCTTCTGCTTCTCCTTCTCCTTCTGCTTCAATTTCTCCTTCTGCTTCTCATTCTGCTTCTGCGTCTTCTGTTTCTTCTGCTTCTCTTGCTTCTGCTTCTCCTGCTTCTCCTACTTCTCGTGCTGCTTTTCCTTCTGCGTCTTTTTCTGCTTCAGCTTATCCTTTTGCTTCTCCTACTCCTAATCTTTCTCTTTCGCCTTCTCCTTCTTGTTCTTCTGCTTGTCCTGGTGCTTCTGCTTCTGCTTATTCTACTATTTCTGTTTCTTCTGCTTCTGCTTCAGATTGTGCTTCTTCTGTTTCTCCTTCTGCTTCAGATTCTGCTTCTGCTTCTTCGGCTTCTCCTGTTTCTTCTGCTTCTGCTTCTCCTGCTTCTTCTGCTTCTCCTGCTTCTCTTTCTGCTTCTCCTTCTGCTTCTGCTTCTCCTTCTGCTTCTGCTCTTCTCCTTCTTCTGTTTCTTTTGCTTCTGTTTCTTCTGCTTCTTCTTCTTCTGTTTCTTCTGATTCTACTTCTGCTTCTCCTTCTTCTCCTTCTCTTTCTGCTTCTTCTGATTCTCCTGCTTCTCCTTCTTGTTCTCCTTCTGTTTCTGCTTCTCTTTCTGCTTCTGCTTCTCCTTCTGCTGCTCCTTCTCCTTCTCCTTCTTCTCCTTCTCTCACTGCTTCTGCTTCTGCTTCTTTTGCTTATTCTTTTCCTTCTGCTTCAGCTTCTCCTGTTTCTGCTTCTTCTGCTTCTACTGCTTCTCCTTATACTTCTTCTTATGCTTCTCCTTATGCTTCTCCTTATGCTGCTTCTGCTTCTTCTTCTTCTTCGTCTTCTTCATCTTCTCTTTCTTCTGCTTCTGCTTTTCCTGCCTCTTCTGCTTCTACTGGTTCTCTTTCTGCTTCTTGTCCTTCTCCTGTTTCTTCTCCTTCTGCTTCTCCTGCTTCTGCTTCTTCTGCTTTTCCTGCTTCTCTTTCTGCTTCTCCTTCTGCTTCTCCTGCTTCTGCTCCTTCTCCTTCTTCTGTTTCTTCTTCTTCTGCTTCTCCCGCTTGTGCTTCTTCTGATTCTCCTGCTTCTCGTTCTGCTTCTCTTCGTCGGCTTCTCTTTCTATTTCTGCTTCTGCTTCTTCTGATTCTGATTCTTCTCCTTCTTCTTCTCCTTTTGCTTCTGTGTCTTCTGCATTTCCTTCTTCTCCTTCTGCATCTCCTTCTGCTTGTGCTTTTCCTTCTGCTTCTTCTTCTGCTCTGGCTTCTCCTTCTCCTTCTTCTGCTTCTCCGTCTTCTTCTGCTTCCCCTCCTTCTCTTTCTGCTTCTCCTTCTGTTTCTGCTTCTCCTTCTGCTTCTGCTTCTTGTCCTTCTCCTGTTTCTTCTGCTTCTGCTTCTCCTGTTTCTGCATCTCCTGCTTCTCCTTCTGCTTCTCTTTCTGCTTCTCCTGCTGCTTTTCCTTCTCCTGCTCCTTCTTCTGCTTCTCTTTCTGCTTCTCATTCTGTTTCTCCTCCTTCTCCTTCTCGTTCTTCTGCTTTTCCTTCTGCTTCTCCTTCTGCTTCTGCATCTTCTGCTTCTTCTGCTACTGCCTCTGCTTCTTCTGTTTCTTCTGCTTCTCTTTCTGCTTTTGCTTCTCTTTCTGCTTCTGCTTCTCCTTCTGCTTCTCCAGATTCTGCTTCTTCTGTTTCTCCTTCTGCTTCAGGTTCTGCTTCTGCTTCATTGGCTTCTT
Organism: Dipodomys ordii; assembly: GCF_000151885.1. Lineage (NCBI taxonomy): Eukaryota > Metazoa > Chordata > Mammalia > Rodentia > Heteromyidae > Dipodomys > Dipodomys ordii. Next base: position 14,074 of record NW_012287372.1, read on the forward strand.
CTGCTTCTGCTTCTCCTGCTGCTTCTTCTTCTGCTTCTCTTTCTGCTTTTCCTTCTGTTTCTGCTTCTCCTTCTGCTTCTTCTCCTTCTTCTGTTTCTTCTGTTTTTGCTTCTCCTGCTTCTGCTTCTCCTCCTTCTCGTTCTGCTTCTCTTTCTGCTTCTACTTCTCCTTCTCCTTCTTCTGCTTCTCCTTCTGCTTCTCCTTCTCCTTCTGCTTCAAATTCTCCTTCTGCTTCTCATTCTGCTTCTGCGTCTTCTGTTTCTTCTGCTTCTCATGCATCTGCTTCTCCTGCTTCTCCTACTTCTCGTGCTGCTTTTCCTTCTGCGTCTCTTTCTGCTTCAGCTTTTCCTTTTGCTTCTCCTACTCCTACTCCTTCTCTTTCGCTTTCTCCTTCTTGTTCTTCTGCTTGTCCTGGTGCTTCTGTTTCTGCTTATTCTACTATTTCTGTTTCTTCTGCTTCTGCTTCAGATTGTGCTTCTTCTGTTTCTCCTTCTGCTTCAGATTCTGCTTCTGCTTCTTCGGCTTCTCCTGTTTCTTCTGCTTCTGCGTCTCCTGCTTCTCCTGCTTCTCTTTCTGCTTCTCCTTCTGCTTCTGCTTCTCCTTCTGCTTCTGCTTCTGCTCTTCTCCTTCTTCTGTTTCTTTTGCTTCTGTTTCTTCTGCTTCTTCTTCTTCTGTTTCTTCTGATTCTACTTCTGCTTCTCCTTCTTCTCCTTCTCTTTCTGCTTCTTCTGATTCTCCTGCTTCTCCTTCTTGTTCTCCTTCTGTTTCTGCTTCTCTTTCTGCTTCTGCTTCTCCTTCTGCTGCTCCTTCTCCTTCTTCTGCTTCTCCCACTGCTTCTGCTTCTGCTTCTTTTGCTTATTCTTTTTCTTCTGCTTCTGCTTCTCCTGCTTCTGCTTCTTCTGCTTCTACTGCTTCTCCTTATACTTCTCCTTATGCTTCTCCTTATGCTTCTCCTTATGCTTCTTCTTCTTCTTCGTCTTCTTCTCTTTCTTCTGCTTCTGCTTTTCCTGCTTTTTCTGCTTCTACTGCTTCTCCTTCTGCTTCTCATTCTGCTTCTGTTTCTCTTTCTGCTTCTCCTATTGCTTCTGCGGCTCTTCCTTCTCCTTCTCCTTCTTCTACTTCTCCTTCTGCTTCTTCTGCTTCTCCTGCTTCTCCTTCTGCATCTTCTTCTGCTTCTGCTTCTCTTTCTGATGTTTCTTCTGCTTCTGTTTCTCCTTCTGCTTCCCCTCCTTCTCTTTCTGCTTCTCCTTCTGCTTCTCCTTCTGCTTCTGCTTCTTGTCTTTCTCCTGTTTCTTCTGCTTCTGCTTCTCCTGCTTCTGCTTCTTCTGCTTTTCCTGCTTCTCTTTCTGCTTCTCCTTCTGCTTTTCCTTCTCCTTCTGCTTCTGCTCCTTCTCCTTCTTCTGTTTCTTCTTCTTCTGCTTCTCCCGCTTCTGCTTCTTCTGCTTCTCCTGCTTCTCGTTTTGCTTCAGGTTCTCCTTCTGCTTCTTCGGATTCTTATGCTTCTGCTTCTCCTGCTTCAGCTTCTTCTGCTTCCCCTCCTTCTCTTTCTGCTTCTCCTTCTGTTTCTGCTTCTCCTTCTGCTTCTGCTTCTGCTTCTTGTCCTTCTCCTGTTTCTTCTCCTTCTGCTTCTCCTGCTTCTGCTTCTTCTGCTTTTCCTGCTTCTCTTTCTGCTTCTCCTTCTGCTTCTGCTCCTTCTCCTTCTTCTGTTTCTTCTTCTTCTGCTTCTCCCGCTTGTGCTTCTCCTGCTTCTCCTGCTTCTCGTTCTGCTTCTCTTCGTCGGCTTCTCTTTCTATTTCTGCTTCTGCTTCTTCTGATTCTGATTCTTCTCCTTCTCCTTCTGCTTCTGCTTCTTCTGCATCTCCTGCTTCTCCTTCTGCATCTCCTTCCGCTTGTGCTTTTCCTTGTGCTTCTTCTTCTGCTTCGGCTTCTCCTTCTCCTTCTTCTCCGTCTGCTTCTGTTTCTTCTGCTTTTCCTGCGTCTCCTTCTGCTTCTCCTTCTGTTTCTCCTTCTCGTTCTTCTGCTATTCCTTCTGCTTCTCTTTCTGGTTCTGCATCTTCAGCTTGTTCTGCTACTGATTCTGCTTCTTCTGTTTCTTCTGCTTCTCCTTCTGCTTCTCCTTCTGCTTTTGCTTCTCTTTCTGCTTCTGCTTCTCCTTCTGGTTCTCCTTCTTCTTCTCCAGATTCTGCTTCTTCTGCTTCTCCTGCTTCTCCTTCTGCTTTAGGTCCTGCTTTTGCTTCTTCGGCTTCTTCTGCTTCTATTTTTGCTTCTCCTTCTGTTTCTGCTTCTCTTTCTGCTTCTGCTTCTTCTCCTTCTTCAATTTCTTCTGATTCTGCTTCTCCTGCTTCTGCTTCTCCTGCTTCTCCTTCTGTTTCTCTATATGCTTCTCCTTCTGCTTCTCCTTCTTCTGCTTCTACTACTGCTTCTGCTTCTCCTTCTGCATCTTCTTCTGTTTCAATTTCTCTTTCTTCTGCTTTTCATTCTGCTTCTGCTTCTCCTGCTTCTGCTTCTTCTGCTTCTCCTGCTTCTCCTTCTCATTCTCCTTCTCTTTCTGCTTCTGCTTATCCTTCTTTTTCTCCTACTCCTAATCCTTCTCTTTCTCCTTGTTCTTCTTCTGCTTCTCGTTCTTCTTCTGCTTCTTCTGCTTGTTCTGTTCTTCTGCTTCTACTTTTCCAGCTTCTGCTGCTTCTGCTACTACTTCGGCTTCAGGTTCTCCTTCTGCTTCTTGGGCTTCTTCTGTTTCTTCTGCTTCTGCTTCTCCTGCTACTGCTTCTTCTGCTTCTTCTGCTTCTCTTTCTGCTTCTCCTTCTGCTTCTGCTTCTCCTTCTGCTCCTTCTCCTTCTTCTGTTTCATCTTCTTCTTCTGCTTCTCCCGCTTCTGCTTCTTCTGCTTCTCCTTCTCCTACTGCTTCTCCTTCTCCTTCTTCTCCTTGTCTTTCTGCTTCTGCTTCTTCTGACTCTCCAACTTCTCCTTCTTCTTCTCCTTCTGTTTCTGCTTCTCTTTCTGCTTCTGCTTCTCCTTCTGCTTCTTGTCCTTCTCCTGTTTGTTCTGCTTATGCTTCTCCTGTTTCTGCATCTCCTGCTCCTCCTTCTGCTGCTCTTTCTGCTTCTCCTGCTGCTTTTCCTTCTCCTGCTCCTTCTTCTGCTTCTCTTTCTGCTTCTCCTTCTGTTTCTCCTTCTCCTTCACCTTCTCGTTCTTCTGCTTTTCCTTCTGCTTCTCCTTCTGCTTCTGCATCTTCTGCTTCTTCTGCTACTGCCTCTGCTTCTTCTGTTTCTTCTGCTTCTAGTTCTGCTTCTCCTTCTGCTTTTGCTTCTCTTTCTGCTTCTGCTTCTCCTTCTGCTTCTCCAGATTCTGCTTCTCCTGCTTCTCTTTCTGCTTCAGGTTCTGCTTCTGTTTCTTCTGCTTCTGCTTCTCCTGCTGCTTCTTCTTCTGCTTCTCCTCCTTCTCTTTCTGCTTTTCCTTCTGTTTCTGCTTCTCCTTCTCTTTCTTCTCCTTCTTCTGTTTCTGCTTCTCCTGCTTCTGCTTCTCCTGCTTCTCGTTCGGCTTCTCTTTCTCCTTCTCCTTCTCCTTCTCCTTCTTCTGCTTCTCCTTCTGCTTCTGTTTCTCCTTCTGCTTCTGCTTCAATTTCTCCTTCTGCTTCTCATTCTGCTTCTGCGTCTTCTGTTTCTTCTGCTTCTCATGCATCTGCTTCTCCTGCTTCTCCTACTTCTCGTACTGCTTTTCCTTCTGCGTCTCTTTCTGCTTCAGCTTATCCTTTTGCTTCTCCTACTCCTAATCCTTCTCTTTCGCCTTATCCTTCTTGTCTTCTGCTTCTCCTGCTGCTTCTGCTTCTGCTTATTCTACTATTTCTGTTTCTTCTGCTTCTGCTTCAGATTGTGCTTCTTCTCTTTCTCCTTCTGCTTCAGATTCTGCTTCTGCTTCTTCGGCTTCTCCTGTTTCTTCTGCTTCTGCTTCTCCTGCTTCTTCTGCTTCTCCTGCTTCTCTTTCTGCTTCTCTTTCTGCTTCTGCTTCTCCTTCTGCTTCTGGTCCTTCTATTTCTTCTGATTCTTTTGCTTCTGCTTCTCACGCTCTGCTTCTTCTGCTTCTCCTGCTTCTCGTTCTGCTTCTCTTCGTCTGCTTCTCTTTCGACTTCTCCTTCTGCTTCTTCTGATTCTGCTTCTTCTCCTTCTTCTTCTCCTTCTGCTTCTGCTTCTTCTGCTTCTCCTGCTACTCCTTCTGCATCTCCTTCTGCTTGTGCTTTTCCTTCTGCTTCTTCTTCTGCTTCTGCTTCTCCTTCTTCTGCTTCTCCGTCTGTTTCTGCTTCTTCTGTTTTTCCTGCTTCTCCTTCTGCTTCTCATTCTTCTTCTCCTTCTGTTTCTCCTTCTCGTTATTCTGCTATTCCTGCTGCTTCTCTTTCTGCTTCTCCTTCTGCTTTTGTTTATCTTTCTGCTTCTGCTTCTCCTTCTGGTTCTCCTTCTTCTCCAGATTCTGCTTCTTCTGCTTCTGCTTCTCCTTCTGCTTCAGGTTCTGCTTCTGCTTCTTCAGCTTCTATTTCTGCTTCTCCTTCTGTTTCTGCTTCTCTTTCTGCTTCTGCTTTTTATCCTTCTTCTATTTCTTTTGATTCTGCTTCTCCTGCTTCTGTTCTCCTGCTTCTCCTTCTGTTTCTCTTTATGCTTCTCCTTCTGCTTCTCCTTCTTCTGCTTCTACTTCTGCTTCTGCTTCTTCTGCATCTTCTTCTGTTTCAATTTCTCCTTCTTCAGCTTTTCATTCTGCTTCTGCTTTTCCTGCTTCGGCTTCTTCTGCATCTCCTTCTCCTTCTCTTTCTGTTTCTGCTTATCCTTCTGTTTCTCCTACTCCTAATCCTTCTCTTTCTCCTTCTCCTTCTTCTTCTTCTGCTTCTCCTGCTGCTTTTTCTTCTGCTTCTTCTGCTTTTTCTGTTTCTTCTTCTTCCGCTTCAGCTTCTGCTTCTCCTTCTGTTTCTGCACTTTTCCTTCTGTTTCTTCTGTTTCTGCTTCTCAGGCTGCTTCTTCTTCTGCTTCTCCTACTTCTCCTTCTGCTTCTCCGTCTCCTTCTCCTTCAATTTCTTCTTGTGCTTCTCATTCTGCTTCTGCTTCTTCTTCTCCTGCTTCTCCTTCTTCTGTTTCTCCTTCTGCTTCTCCTTCTGCTTCTCTTTCTGCTTCTTATTCTGCTTCTGGTCCTCCTACTCCTAATCCTTCTCTTTCTCCTTCTTCTTCTGCTTCTCGTTCTTCTTCTGCTTCTTCTGCTTGTTCGGTTTCTTCTGCTTCTGCTTTTCCAGCTTCTGCTGCTTCTGCTTCTCCTTCTGCTTCAGGTTCTCCTTCTGATTCTTCGGCTTCTTCTGTTTCTTCTGCTTCTTCTTCTTCTGCTACTGCTTCTTCTGCTTCTCTTTCTGCTTCTCCTTCTGCTTCTGCTTCTCCTTCTGCTCCTTCTCCTTCTTCTGTTTCTTCTTCTTCTTCTGCTTCTCCCGCTTCTGCTTCTTCTGCTTCTCCTGCTTGTCCTTCTCCTTCTGCTTCTCCTTCTCCTTCTTCTGCTTCTCTTTCTGCTTCTGCTTCTTCTGATTCTCCAACTTCTCCTTCTTCTTCTCCTTCTATTTCTGCTTCTCTTTCTGCTTCTGCATCTCCTTCTGCTTCACCTTCTGCTGCTCCTTCTCCTTCTTCTGTTTCTCCCTCTGCTTCTGCTTCTTATGCTTCTTCTTTTTCTTCTGGTTCTCCTTCTGCTGCTTCTGCTTCTTATGCTTCTACTGCTTCTTCTTCTGCTTCTTCTGCTTCTACTTCTCTTTCTACTTCTGCTTCTCCTGCTTGTTTTTCTGCTTCTTCTGCTGCTTTTTCTACTTCTCCTTCTGCTTCTCTTTTTGCTTCTCCTTCTGCTTCTGCTTCTTCTGTTTCTCGTGCCTGAATTTCTGGTTCTACTTCTTCTGCTGCTTCTCCTTCTGCTTCTGCTTCTCCTTCTGCTTCTGTTTCTGCTCCTTCTCTTTCGGCTTCTCCTGCTTCTGCTTCTTGTCCTCCTCCTGCTTCTCTTTCTGCTTCTCATTCTGCTTCTGCTTCTCCTTCTGCTTCTGCTTCTCCTCCTTCTCCTTCTCCTACTTCTGCTTCTCTTTCAGCTTCTGCTTCTTCTGCTTCTCATGCTTCTCCGTCTGCATCTCCTTCTGCTTGTGCTTGTCCTTATGCTTCTTCTGCCTCTGCTTCTCCTTCTCCTTCTTTTGCTTCACCTTTTGCTTCTGCTTCTTCTGCTTTTCCTGCTTCTCCTTCTGCTTCTGCTTCTTCTGCTTCTCCTTCTGCATCTTCTTCTGCTTCTGCTTCTCCTTCTCCATCTTCTGCTTCTCCTTCTGATTCTCCTTCTGCTTCTTCTTCTTCTGCTTTACCTGCTTCTCTTTCTGCTTCTCCTTCTGCTTCTCCTTCTGTTTCTCCTTCTCCTTCTTGTTCTTCTGCTTTTCCTACTGCTTCTGCTACAACTGCTACTGCTTGTACTTCTTCTGTTTCTTCTGCTTCTCCTTCTGCTTTTGATTCTCTTTCTGCTTCTGCTTCTCCTTCTGCTTCTCATTCTGCTTCTAAAGACTCTGCTTCTTCTGCTTCTCCTGCTTCTCCTTCTGCTTCAGGTTCTGCTTCTGCTTCTTCGGATTCTTATGCTTCTGCTTCTCCTGCTTCTGCTTCTTCTGCTTCCCCTCCTTCTCTTTCTGCCTCTCCTTCTTCTTCTGCTTCTTGTCCTTCTTCTGTTTCTTCTGCTTGTTCTTAACCTGTTTCTGCATTTCCTGCTTCTCCTTCTGCTGCTCTTTCTGTTTCTCCTGCCGCTTTTCCTTCTACTGCTCCTTTTTCTGCTTCTCTTTCTGCTAATACTCCTGTTTCTCCTTCTCCTTCTCCTTGTAGTTCTTCTACTTTTCCTTCTGCTTCTCCTTCTGCTTCTGTATCTTCTGCTTCTTCTACTACTGCCTCTGCTTCTTCTGTTTTTTCTGCTTCTCCTTCTGCTTTTGCTTCTCTTTCTGCTTCTTCTTCTCCTTCTGCTTCTCCAGATACTGCTTCTTCTGCTTCTCCTGCTTCTCATCTGCTTCAGGTTCTGCTTTTGCTTTTTCGGCTTCTTCTGCTTCTGCTTCTCCTGCTGCTGCTTCTTCTGCTTCTCCTGCTTCTCTTTCTGCTTTTCTTTCTGTTTCTGCTTCTCCTTCTGCTTCGGCTTATTCCCCTTCTTCTGTTTCTTCTGCTTCGGCTTCTCCAGCTTCTGCTTCTCCTGCTTCTCGTTCTGCTTCTCTTTCTGCTTCTCTTTCTCCTTCTCCTTGTCCTTCTCCTTCTTCTGCATTTTCTTCTGCTTCTGCTTCTCCTTCTGCTTCTGCTTCTTCTTCAATTTCTCCTTCTGCTTCTCATTCTGCCTCTGCGCCTTCTGTTTCTTCTGCTTCTCCTGCTTCTTCTTCTCCTGCTACTCCTACTTCTCGTGCTGCTTCTCCTTCTGCGTCTCTTTCTGGTTCTGCTTATCCTTTTGCTTCTCCTACTCCTAATCCTTCTCTTTCGCCTTCTCCTTCTTCTTCTTCTGCTTCTCCTGGTGCTTCTGCTTCTGCTTATTCTACTATTTCTGTTTCTTCTGCTTCTGCTTCACATTGTGCTGCTTCTGTTTCTCCTTCTGCTTCAGATTCTGCTTCTGCTTCTTCGGCTTCTCCTGTTTCTTCTGCTTCTTCTTCTCCTGCTTCTTCAGCTTCTCCTGCTTCTCTTTCTGCTTCTCCTTCTCCTTCTGCTTTTCCTTCTGCTTCTGCTCTTCTCCTTCTTCTGTTTCTTTTGCTTCTCTTTCTTCTTCTTCTTCTGTTTCTTCTGATTCTACTTCTGCTTCTCCTTCTTCTACTTCTCTTTCTGTTTCTACTTCTGCTTCTTCTGATTCTCCTGCTTCTCCTTTTGTTCTCCTTCTGTTTCTGCTTCTCTTTCTGCTTCTGCTTCTCCTTCTGCTGCTCCTTCTCCTTCTCCTTCTTCTGCTTCTCCCACTGCTTCTGCTTCTGCTTCTTTTGCTTATTCTATTTCTTCTGCTTCTCCTGCATCTACTGCTTCTCCTTCTGCTTCTCCAGATTCTGCTTCTTCTGCTTCTACTGCTTCTCCTTCTGCTTCAGGTTCTGCTTCTGATTCTTCGGCTTCTTCTGCTTCTGCTTCTCCTGCTGCTGGTTCTTCTGCTTCTCCTGCCTTCTCTTCTGCTTTTCCTTCTGTTTCTGCTTCTCATTCTGCTTCTGCTTCTTATCCTTCTTCTGTTTTTTCTGTTTCTGCTTCTCCTGCTTCTCGTTCTGCTTCTTCTCGTTCTGCTTCTTTTTCTGCTTCTCCTTCTCCTTCTTCTGCTTCTCCTTCTGCTTCTGCTTCTCCTTCTGCTTCTGCTTCAATTTCTCCTTCTGATTCTCATTCTGCTTATGCGTCTTCTGTTTCTTCTGCTTCTCCTGCTTCTCCTACTTCTCGTCCTGCTTCTCCTTCTGCGTCTCTTTCTGCTTCTGCTTATCCTTTTGCTTCTCCTACTCCAAATCCTTCTCTTTCGCCTTCTCCTTCTTGTTCTTCTGCTTGTCCTGGTGCTTCTGCTTCTGCTTATTCTACTATTTCTGTTTCTTCTGCTTCTGCTTCAGATTGTGCTTCTTCTGTTTCTCCTTCTGCTTCAGATTCTGCTCCTGCTTCTTCGGCTTCTCCTGTTTCTTCTGCTTCTGCTTCTCCTGCTTATTCTGCTTCTCCTGCTTCTCTTTCTGCTTCTCCTTCTGCTTCTGCTTCTCCTTCTGCTTCTCCTTCTGCTCTTCTCCTTCTTCTGTTTCTTTTGCTTCTGTTTCTTCTGCTTCTTCTTCTTCTGTTTCTTCTGATTCTACTTCTGCTTCTCCTTCTTCTCCTTCTCTTTCTGCTTCTACTTCTGCTTCTTCTGATTCTCCTGCTTCTCCTTCTTGTTCTACTTCTGTTTCTGATTCTATTTCTGCTTCTGCTTCTCCTTCTGCTGCTCCTTCTCCTTCTCCTTCTTCTGCTTCCCCCACTGCTTCTGCTTCTGCTTCTTTTGCTTATTCTTTATCTTCTCCTTCTCCTGCTTCTGCTTCTTCTGCTTCTACTGCTTCTCCTTATGCTTCTCCTTATGCTTCTCCTTCTTCTTCTTCTTCTTCTTCTTCTTCTTCTTCTTCTTCTTCTTCTTCTTCTTCTTCTTCTTCTTCTTCTTCTTCTTCTCCTTCTCCTTCTTCTTCTTCTTCTTCTTCTTCTTCTTCTTCTTCTTCTTCTTCTTCTTCTTCTTCTTCTTCTTCTTCTTCTTCTTCTTCTTCTTCTTCTTCTTCTTCTCTTTCGTCTGCTTCTGCTTTTCCTGCTACTTCTGCTTCTACTGCTTCTCTTTCTGCTTCTCATTCTGCTTCTGCGTCTCCTTCTGCTTCTCCTATTGCTTCTGCTGCCATTCCTTCTCCTTCTCCTTCTCCTACTTCTGCTTCTCCTTCTGCTTTTGCTTCTTCTGCTTCTCCTTCTGCATCTTCTTCTGCTTCTGCTTCTCCTTCTGCTGCTTCTTCTGCTTCTACTTCTCCTTCTTCTGCTTTTCCTTCTGATTCTCCTTCTGCTTCTCCTTCTCCTGCTCCTTCTGCTTCTCGTTCTGCTTCTGATTTTCCTTCTGCTCTTCCTACTCCTAATCCTTCTCTTTCTCCTTCTCCTTCTTCTTCTTCTGCTTCTCGTTCTGCTTCTGCTTCTTCTGCTAGTTCTGTTTCTTCTGCTTCAGGTCCTGCTTCTGCTTCTTCGGCTTCTTCTGTTTCTTCTGCTTCTGCTTCTCCTGCTAATGCTTCTCCTGCTTCTCTTTCTGCTTCTCCTTTTGCTTCTGCTCCTTCTCCTTCTTCTGTTTCTTCTTCTTTTTCTTCTTCTTCTTCTTCTGCTTCTCCCGCTTCTGCTTCTTCTGCTTCTCCTTCGTTTCCTCTGTTTCTGCTTCTCCTTCTCCTTCTTCTGCTTCTCTTTCTGCTTCTGCTTCTTCTGATTCTCCAACTAATCCTTCTTCTTCTCCTTCTGTTTCTGCTTCTCTTTCTGTTTCTGCAACTCCTTCTGCTTCACCTAGTGCTGCTCCTTCTCCTTCTTCTGTTTCTCCCTCTGCTTCTGCTTCTGCTTCTTATGCTTCTTCTTGTTCTTCTGCTTCTGCTTCTCCTGCTTCTGCTTCTTATGCTTCTACTGGTTCTTCTTCTGCTTCTGCTTTTTCTGCTTCTTCTGCTTCTACTTCTCTTTCTGCTCCTGCTTCTCCTCCTTGTTTTTCTGCTTCTTCTGCTGCTTCTCCTTCTGCTACTTCTTCTACTTCTCCTTCTGCTTCTCTTTTTGCTTCTCTTTCTGCTTCTGCTTCTTCTGTTTCTCCGGCCTGAATTTCTGGTTCTACTTCTTCTGCTGCTTCTCCTTCTGCTTCTGCTTCTACTTCTGCTTCTGTTTCTGCTTCTTCTGCTTCTTCTCTTTCGGCTTCTCCTGCTTCGGCTTCTTGTGCTTCTCCTGCTTCTCTTTCTGCTTCTCATTCCGCTCTGCTTCTCTTTCTGCTTCTGCTTCTCATTCTCCTACTTCTGCTTCTTCTTCATCTTCTGCTTCTTCTGCTTCCCCTGCTTCTCCTTCTGCATCTCCTTCTGCTTGTGCTTGTCCTTATGCTTCTTCTTCTGCCTCTGCTTCTCCTTCTTTTGCTTCTCCTTTTGCTTCTGCTTTTCCTGCTTCTCCTTCTGCTTCTGCGTCTGCTTCTTCTGCTTCTCCTGCTTCTCCTTCTGCATCTTCTTCTTCTTCTGCTTGTCCTTCTCCTTCTTCTGCTTCTCCTTCTGATTCTCCTTGTGCTTCTTCTTCTTCTGCTTTACCTGCTTCTCTTTCTGCTTCTCCTACTGCTTCTCCTTCTGTTTCTCCTTCTCCTTCTTGTTCTTCGGCTTTTCCTTCGGCTTCTCCTTCTGCTTCTGCTACAACCGCTACTGCTTCTATTCTTCTGTTTCTTCTGCTTCTCCTTCTGCTTTTGATTCTCTTTCTGCTTCTGCTTCTCCTTCAGCTTCTCATTCTGCTTCTCCAGATTCTGCTTCTTCTGCTTCTCCTGCTTCTCCTTCTGCTTCAGGTTCTGCTTCTGCTTCTTCGGCTTCTTCTGCTTCTGCTTCTCCTGCTTCTGCTTCTTCTCCTTCTTCTGTTTTTTCTGTTTCTGCTTCTCCTGCTTCTGCTTCTCCTGCTTCTCGTTCTACTTCTTTTTCTGCTTCTCCTTCTCCTTCTTCTGCTTATCCTTCTGCTTCTGCTTCTCCTTCTGCTTCTGCTTCAATTTCTCCTTGTGATTCTCATTCTGCTTATGCGTCTTCTGTTTCTTCTGCTTCTCCTGCTTCTCCTACTGCTCGTGCTGCTTCTCCTTCTGCGTCTCTTTCTGCTTCTGCTTATCCTTTTGCTTCTCCTACTCTTAATCCTTCTCTTTCGCCTTCTCCTTCTTCTTCTTCTGCTTCTCCTGGTGCTTCTGATTCTGCTTATTCGACTATTTCTGTTTCTTCTGCTTCTGCTTCAGATTGTGCTTCTTCTGTTTCTCCTTCTGCTTCAGATTCTGCTTCTGCTTCTTCGGCTTCTCCTGTTTCTTCTGCTTCTGCTTCTCCTGCTTCTTCTGCTTCTCCTGCTTCTCTTTCTGCTTCTCCTTCTGCTTCTGCTTCTCCTTCTGCTTCTGCTTCTGCTCTTCTCCTTCTTCTGTTTCTTTTGCTTCTGTTTCTTCTGCTTCTTCTTCTTCTGTTTCTTCGGATTCTACTTCTGCTTCCCCTTCTTCTCCTTTCTTTCTTCTTCTACTTCTGCTTCTTCTGATTCTCCTGCTTCTCCTTCTTGTTCTCCTTCTGTTTCTGCTTCTCTTTCTGCTTCTGCTTCTCCTTCTGCTGCTCCTTCTCCTTCTCCTACTTCTGCTTCTCCCACTGCTTCTGCTTCTTTTGCTTATTCTTTTTCTTCTGCTTCTGCTTCTCCTGCTTCTGCTTCTACTGCTTCTCCTTATGCTTCCCCTTATGCTGCTGCTTCTTCTTCTTCTTCCTCTTCTTCTCCTTCTTTTTCGTCTTCTTCTTCTTCCTTTCTTTCTTCTGCTTCTGCTTTTCCTGCTTCTTCTGCTTCTACTGTTTCTCTTTCTGCTTCTCATTCTGCTTCTGCTTCTCCTTCTGTTTCTCCTATTGCTTCTGCTGCACTTCCTTCTCCTTCTCCTTCTCCTACTTCTGCTTCTCCTTCTGCTTCTGCTTCTTCTGCTTCTCCTGCTTCTCGTTCTGCATCTTTTTCTGCTTCTGCTTCTCCTTCTGCTGCTGCTTCTGCTTCTGCTACTCCTTCTTCTGATTCTCCTTCTGATTCTCCTTCTACTTCTCTTTCTGCTGTTCCTTCTCCTTCTTCTGCTTCTCCCTCTGATTCTTCTTCTTATGCTTATTTTTTTCTACTGCTTCTGCTTCTCCTGCTTCTGCTTCTTCTGCTTCTACTTCTTCTCCTTATGCTTCTCCTTCTCCTTCTCCTTCTTCTTCTTCTTCTTCTTCTTCTTCTTCTTCTTCTTCTTCTTCTTCTTCTTCTTCTTCTTCTTCTTCTTCTTCCTCTTCTTCCTCTTCTTCTTCTTCTTCTTCTTCTTCTTCTTCTTCTTCTTCTTCTTCTTCTTCTTCTTCTTCTTCTTCTTCTTCTTCTCTTTCTTCCGCTTCTTATTTTCCTGCTTCTTCTGCTTCTACTGCTTCTCATTTTTCTTCTCATTCTGCTTCTGCTTCTCCTTCTGCTAATCCTATTGCTTCTGCGGCTCTTCCTTTTCCTTCTCCTACTTCTACTTCTCCTTCTGCTTCTGCTTCTTCTGCTTCTCCTGCTTTTCCTTCTTCTTCAGGTTCTGCTTCTGCTTCTTCGGATACTTATGCTTCTGCTTCTCCTGCTTCTGCTTCTTCTGCTTCCCCTCCTTCTCTTTCTGCTTCTCCTTCTGTTTCTGCTTCTCCTTCTGCTTGTGCTTCTTGTCCTTCTCCTGTTTCTTCTGCTTCTGCTTCTCCTGTTTCTGCATCTCCTGCTTCTCCTTCTGCTGCAATTTCTGCTTTTCCTGGTGTTTTCTTTCTCCTGCTCCTTCTTCTGCTTCTCTTTCTGCTTCTCCTTCTGTTTCTCCTTCTCCTTCTCGTTCTTCTGCTTTTCCTTCTGCTTCTCCTTCTGCTTCTGCATCTTCTGCTTCTTCTGCTACTGCCTCTGCTTCTTCTGTTTCTTCTGCTTATCCTTCTGCTTCTCCTTCTGCTTTTGCTTCTCTTTCTGCTTCTGCTTCTCCTTCTGCTTCTCCAGATTCTGCTTCTTCTGCTTCTCCTGCTTCTCCTTCTGCTTCAGATTCTGCTTCTGCTTCTTCGGCTTCTTCTGCTTCTGCTTCTCCTGCTGCTGCTTCTTCTGCTTCTCCTGCTTCTCTTTCTGCTTTTCCTTCTGTTTCTGCTTCTCCTTTGCTTCTGCTTCTTCTCCTTCTTTTTCTTCTGCTTCTGCTTCTCCAACTTCTGCTTCTCCTGCTTCTCGTTCTGCTTCTCTTTCTGCTTCTCTTTCTGCTTCTCCTTCTCCTTCTTCTGCTTCTCCTTCTGCTTCTGCTTCTCCTTCTGCTTCTGCTTCAATTTCTCCTTCTGCTGCTCATTCTGCTTCTGCGTCTTCTGTTTCTTCTGCTTCTCTTGCTTCTGCTTCTCCTGCTTCTCCTACTTCTCGTCCTGCTTTTCCTTCTGCGTCTCTTTCTGCTTCAGCTTATCCTTTTGCTTCTCCTACTCCTAATCCTTCTCTTTCGCCTTATCCTTCTTGTCTTCTGCTTGTCCTGGTGCTACTGCTTCTGCTTATTCTACTATTTCTGTTTCTTCTGCTTCTGCTTCAGGTTGTGCTTCTTCTGTTTCTCCTTCTGCTTCAGATTCTGCTTCTGCTTCTTTGGCTTCTCCTGTTTCTTCTGCTTCTGCTTCTGCTGCTTCTTCTGCTTCTCCTGCTTCTCTTTCTGCTTCTCCTCCGCCTCTGCTTCTCTTTCTGATTCTGCTTCTCATTCTGCTTCTCCAGATTCTGCTTCTTCTGCTTCTCCTGCTACTCCTTCTGCTTCAGGTTCTGCTTCTGCTTCTTCGGATTCTTATGCTTCTGCTTCTCCTGCTTCTGCTTCTTCTGCTTCCCATCCTTCTCTTTCTGCTTCTCCTTCTGTTTCTGCTTCTCCTTCTGTTTCTGCTTCTTCTCCTTCTTCTGTTTCTTCTGCTTCTGCTTCTCCTGCTTCTGCTTCTCTTGCTTCTCGTTCTGATTCTCTTTCTGCTTCTCCTTCTCCTTCTTCTGCTTCTCCTTCTGCTTCTACTTCTCCTACTGCTTCTGATTCTGCTTCTGCTTCTTCGGCTTCTCCTGTTTCTTCTGCTTCTGCTTCTCCTGCTTCTTCTGCTTCTCCTGCTTCTCTTTCTGCTTCTCCTTCGCTTCTGCTTCTGCTTCTGCTCTTCTCCTTCTTCTGTTTCTTTTGCTTCTGTTTCTTCTTCTTCTTCTTCTTCTTCTGTTTCTTCTGATTCGAATTGTGCTTCTCCTTCTTCTCCTCTTTCTGCTTCTACTTCTGCTTCTTCTGATTCTCCTGCTTCTCCTTCTTGTTCTCCTTCTGTTTCTGCTTCTCTTTCTGCTTCTGCTTCTCCTTCTGCTGCTCCTTCTCCTTCTCCTACTTCTGCTTCTCCCACTGCTTCTGCTTCTTTTGCTTATTCTTTTTCTTCTGCTTCTGCTTCTCCTGCTTCTGCTTCTACCGCTTCTTCTTATGCTTCTCCTTATGCTTCTCCTTATGCTGCTGCTTCTTTTCTTCTTCCTCTTCTTCTTCTTTTTCGTCTTCTTCTTCTTCTTCTCTTTCTTCTGCTTCTGCTTTTCCTGCTTCTTCTGCTTCTACTGTTTCTCTTTCTGCTTCTCATTCTGCTTCTGCTTCTCCTATTGCTTCTGCTGCACTTCCTTCTCCTTCTCCTTCTCCTACTTCTGCTTCTCCTTCTGCTTCTGCTTCTTCTGCTTCTCCTGCTTCTCGTTCTGCATCTTTTTCTGCTTCTGCTTCTCCTTCTGCTGCTTCTTCTGCTTCTGCTACTCCTTCTTCTGATTCTCCTTCTGATTCTCCTTCTACTTCTCTTTCTGCTGTTCCTTCTCCTTCTTCTGCTTCTCCCTCTGATTCTTCTTCTACTGCTTCTGCTTCTCCTGCTTCTGCTCCTTCTGCTTCTACTTCTTCTCCTTTTGCTTCTCCTTCTCCTTCTCCTTCTTCTTCTTCTTCTTCTTCTTCTTCTTCTTCTTCTTCTTCTTCTTCTTCTTCTTCTTCTTCTTCTTCTTCTTCTTCTTCTTCTTCTTCTTTTTCTTCTCTTTCTTCTGCTTCTTCTTTTCCTGCTTCTTCTGCTTCTACTGCTTCTCTTTCTGCTTCTCATTCTGCTTCTGCTTCTCCTTCTGCTAATCCTATTGCTTCTGCGGCTCTTCCTTCTCCTTCTCCTACTTCTACTTCTCCTTCTGCTTCTGCTTCTTCTGCTTCTCCTGCTTCTCCTTCTGCTTCAGGTTCTGCTTCTGATTCTTCGGATTCTTATGCTTCTGCTTCTCCTGCTTCTGCTTCTTCTGCTTCCCCTCCTTCTCTTTCTGCTTCTCCTTCTGTTTCTGCTTCTCCTTCTGCTTGTGCTTCTTGTCCTTCTCCTGTTTCTTCTGCTTCTGCTTCTCCTGTTTCTGCATCTCCTGCTTCTCCTTCTGCTGCAATTTCTGCTTCTCCTGCTGTTTTCTTTCTCCTGCTCCTTCTTCTGCTTCTCTTTCTGCTTCTCCTTCTGTTTCTCCTTCTCCTTCTCCTTCTCGTTCTTCTGCTTTTCCTTCTGCTTCTCCTTCTGCTTCTGCATCTTCTGCTTCTTCTTCTACTGCCTCTGCTTCTTCTGTTTCTTCTGCTTATCCTTCTGCTTCTCCTTCTGCTTTTGCTTCTCTTTCTGCTTCTGCTTCTCCTTCTGCTTCTCCAGATTCTGCTTCTTCTGCTTCTCCTGCTTCTCCTTCTGCTTCAGATTCTGCTTCTGCTTCTTCGGCTTCTTCTGCTTCTGCTTCTCCTGCTGCTGCTTCTTCTGCTTCTCCTGCTTCTCTTTCTGCTTTTCCTTCTGTTTCTGCTTCTCCTTCTGCTTCTTCTCCTTCTGTTTCTTCTGCTTCTCCAACTTCTGCTTCTCCTGCTTCTCGTTCTGCTTCTCTTTCTGCTTCTCTTTCTGCTTCTCCTTCTCCTTCTTCTGCTTCTCCTTCTGCTTCTGCTTCTACTTCTGCTTCTGCTTCAATTTCTCCTTCTGCTGCTCATTCTACTTCTGCGTCTTCTGTTTCTTCTGCTTCTCTTGCTTCTGCTTCTCCTACTTCTCGTGCTGCTTTTCCTTCTGCGTCTCTTTCTGCTTCAGCTTATCCTTTTGCTTCTCCTACTCCTAATCCTTCTCTTTCGCCTTATCCATCTTGTCTTCTGCTGGTCCAGGTGCTTCTGCTTCTGCTTATTCTACTATTTCTGTTTCTTCTGCTTCTGTTTCTGCTTCAGATTGTGATTCTTCTGTTTCTCCTTCTGCTTTGCATTCTGCTTCTGCTTCTTTGGCTTCTCCTGTATCTTCAGCTTCTGCTTCTCCTGCTTCTTCTGCTTCTCATGGTTCTCTTTCTGCTTCTCCTCCGCCTCTGCTTCTCTTTCTGATTCTGCTTCTCATTCTGCTTCTCCAGATTCTGCTTCTTCTGCTTCTCCTGCTACTCCTTCTGCTTCAGGTTCTGCTTCTGCTTCTTCGGATTCTTATGCTTCTGCTTCTCCTGCTTCTGCTTCTTCTGCTTCCCATCCTTCTCTTTCTGCTTCTGCTTCTGTTTCTGCTTCTCCTTCTGTTTCTGCTTCTTCTCCTTCTTCTGTTTCTTCTGCTTCTGCTTCTCCTGCTTCTGCTTCTCTTGCTTCTCGTTCTGATTCTCTTTCTGCTTCTCCTTCTCCTTCTTCTGCTTCTCCTTCTGCTTCTACTTCTCCTACTGCTTCTGATTCTGCTTCTGCTTCTTCGGCTTCTCCTGTTTCTTCTGCTTCTGCTTCTCCTGCTTCTTCTGCTTCTCCTGCTTCTCTTTCTGCTTCTCCTTCGCTTCTGCTTCTGCTTCTGCTCTTCTCCTTCTTCTGTTTCTTTTGCTTCTGTTTCTTCTTCTTCTTCTTCTGTTTCTTCTGATTCTAATTCTGCTTCTCCTTCTTCTCCTCTTTCTGCTTCTACTTCTGCTTCTTCTGATTCTCCTGCTTCTCCTTCTTGTTCTCCTTCTGTTTCTGCTTCTCTTTCTGCTTCTGCTTCTCCTTCTGCTGCTCCTTCTCCTTCTCCTACTTCTGCTTCTCCCACTGCTTCTGCTTCTTTTGCTTATTCTTTTTCTTCTGCTTCTGCTTCTCCTGCTTCTGCTTCTACCGCTTCTTCTTATGCTTCTCCTTATGCTTCTCCTTATGCTGCTGCTTCTTTTCTTCTTCCTCTTCTTCTTCTTTTTCGTCTTCTTCTTCTTCTTCTCTTTCTTCTGCTTC
>NW_012287373.1:0-2813 GCF_000151885.1 Dipodomys ordii
TCCTGCTTGTCCTTCTCCTTCTGCTTCTCCTTCTCCTTCTTCTGCTTCTCTTTCTGCTTCTGCTTCTTCTGATTCTCCAACTTCTCCTTCTTCTTCTCCTTCTATTTCTGCTTCTCTTTCTGCTTCTGCATCTCCTTCTGCTTCACCTTCTGCTGCTCCTTCTCCTTCTTCTGTTTCTCCCTCTGCTTCTGCTTCTTATGCTTCTTCTTTTTCTTCTGGTTCTCCTTCTGCTGCTTCTGCTTCTTATGCTTCTACTGCTTCTTCTTCTGCTTCTTCTGCTTCTACTTCTCTTTCTACTTCTGCTTCTCCTGCTTGTTTTTCTGCTTCTTCTGCTGCTTTTTCTACTTCTCCTTCTGCTTCTCTTTTTGCTTCTCCTTCTGCTTCTGCTTCTTCTGTTTCTCGTGCCTGAATTTCTGGTTCTACTTCTTCTGCTGCTTCTCCTTCTGCTTCTGCTTCTCCTTCTGCTTCTGTTTCTGCTCCTTCTCTTTCGGCTTCTCCTGCTTCTGCTTCTTGTCCTCCTCCTGCTTCTCTTTCTGCTTCTCATTCTGCTTCTGCTTCTCCTTCTGCTTCTGCTTCTCCTCCTTCCCCTTCTCCTACTTCTGCTTCTCTTTCAGCTTCTGCTTCTTCTGCTTCTCCTGCTTCTCCGTCTGCATCTCCTTCTGCTTGTGCTTGTCCTTATGCTTCTTCTTCTGCCTCTGCTTCTCCTTCTCCTTCTTTTGCTTCACCTTTTGCTTCTGCTTCTTCTGCTTTTCCTGCTTCTCCTTCTGCTTCTGCTTCTTCTGCTTCTCCTTCTGCATCTTCTTCTGCTTCTGCTTCTCCTTCTCCATCTTCTGCTTCTCCTTCTGATTCTCCTTCTGCTTCTTCTTCTTCTGCTTTACCTGCTTCTCTTTCTGCTTCTCCTTCTGTTTCTCCTTCTTGTTCTTCTGCTTTTCCTACTGCTTCTGCTACAACTGCTACTGCTTGTACTTCTTCTGTTTCTTCTGCTTCTCCTTCTGCTTTTGATTCTCTTTCTGCTTCTGCTTCTCCTTCTGCTTCTCATTCTGCTTCTAAAGATTCTGCTTCTTCTGCTTCTCCTGCTTCTCCTTCTGCTTCAGGTTCTGCTTCTGCTTCTTCGGATTCTTATGCTTCTGCTTCTCCTGCTTCTGCTTCTTCTGCTTACCCTCCTTCTCTTTCTGCTTCTGCTTCTGCTTCTGCTTCTGCTTCTTGTCCTTCTTCTGTTTCTTCTGCTTGTTCTTAACCTGTTTCTGCATTTCCTGCTTCTCCTTCTGCTGCTCTTTCTGTTTCTCCTGCCGCTTTTCCTTCTACTGCTCCTTCTTCTGCTTCTCTTTCTGCTTCTACTCCTGTTTCTCCTTCTCCTTGTA
This sequence comes from Dipodomys ordii, assembly GCF_000151885.1. Lineage (NCBI taxonomy): Eukaryota > Metazoa > Chordata > Mammalia > Rodentia > Heteromyidae > Dipodomys > Dipodomys ordii. The sequence continues at coordinate 1,362 of NW_012287373.1, forward strand.
GCTCTTCTACTTTTCCTTCTGCTTCTCCTTCTGCTTCTGTATCTTCTGCTTCTTCTACTACTGCCTCTGCTTCTTCTGTTTTTTCTGCTTCTCCTTCTGCTTTTGCTTCTCTTTCTGCTTCTGCTTCTCCTTCTGCTTCTCCAGATTCTGCTTCTTCTGCTTCTCCTGCTTCTCCTTCTGCTTCAGGTTCTGCTTTTGCTTTTTCGGCTTCTTCTGCTTCTGCTTCTCCTGCTGCTGCTTCTTCTGCTTCTCCTGCTTCTCTTTCTGCTTTTCCTTCTGTTTCTGCTTCTCCTTCTGCTTCTGCTTCTTCCCCTTCTTCTGTTTCTTCTGCTTCGGCTTCTCCAGCTTCTGTTTCTCCTGCTTCTCGTTCTGCTTCTCTTTCTGCTTCTCTTTCTCCTTCCCCTTGTCCTTTTCCTTCTTCTGCTTATTCTTCTGCTTCTGCTTCTCCTTCTGCTTCTGCTTCTGCTTCAATTTCTCCTTCTGCTTCTCATTCTGCCTCTGCGCCTTCTGTTTCTTCTGCTTCTTCTTCTCCTGCTACTCCTACTTCTCGTGCTGCTTCTCCTTCTGCGTCTCTTTCTGCTTCTGCTTATCCTTTTGCTTCTCCTACTCCTAATCCTTCTCTTTCGCCTTCTCCTTCTTCTTCTTCTGCTTACTACCTGGTGCTTCTGCTTCTGCTTATTCTACTATTTCTGTTTCTTCTGCTTCTGCTTCAGATTGTGCTTCTTCTATTTCTCCTTCTGCTTCAGATTCTGCTTCTGCTTCTTCGGCTTCTCCTATTTCTTCTGCTTCTGCTTCTCCTGCTTCTTCAGCTTCTCCTGCTTCTCTTTCTGCTTCTCCTTCTGCTTCTGCTTTTCCTTCCGCTTCTGTTTCTGCTCTTCTCCTTCTTCTGTTTCTTTTGCTTCTGTTTCTTCTTCTTCTTCTCCTTCTTCTTCTTCTTCTTCTTCTTCTTCTTCTTCTTCTTCTTCTTCTTCTTCTTCTTCTTCTTCTTCTTCTTCTTCTTCTTCTTCTTCTTCTGTTTCTTCTGATTCTACTTCTGCTTCTCCTTCTTCTACTTCTCTTTCTGTTTCTACTTCTGCTTCTTCTGATTCTCCTGCTTCTCCTTTTGTTCTCCTTCTGTTTCTGCTTCTCTTTCTGCTTCTGCTTCTCCTTCTGCTGCTCCTTCTCCTTCTCCTTCTTCTGCTTCTCCCACTTCTTCTGCTTCTGCTTCTTTTGCTTATTCTATTTCTTCTGCTTCTCCTGCATCTACTGCTTCACCTTATGCTTCTCCTTATGCTTCTCATTATGCTTCCCCTTAAGCTTCTCCTTCTTCTTCTTCTTCTTCTTCTTCTTCTTCTTCTTCTTCTTCATCTTCTTCATCTTCTTCTTCAACATCTACTACAAATACTAAACTTAAACAAAAATAAAATATAAAACTTCAAAAACAAAAAATAAAAATTCAAAAAAAAAAAAAAA
>NW_012287374.1:0-4155 GCF_000151885.1 Dipodomys ordii
TCACATAGGGACAGTGTCCAAGCCCAGAGTTCAAACCCCATGACCAACACAAAAAATAAAAATAAATAAAATTTAAAATAAGTTAAAAATAAGATACTAAATAAATTATTATTGAATAAATCAATAACAAAATAGGAGATACTAATTCAAACTTTCCATTTTTAAGTGAACTCATTGATTTATAAGTATTAGATTATAAAAGTGAAAAACACAGCGAACAAAAACAACAAATAATAGAAAAACTTGTCTTTGTTGATGAATGTATTTCTATAAAAGTCTAAGGAGGTGGTCTGGGAAGGTGGCTCAGTGGTAGAGCGCTTGCCTTGCATACCTGAGGCCCTGGGTTCGATTCCTCAGCACCACATAAGCAAAAAGAAGAAAGCCGGAAGTGGCACTGTGGATCAAGTGGTAGAGCACTAGCCTTGAGCTGAAGAGCTGAGGGACAGCCCACGGTCCCAGAGTTCAGGCCCGATGACTAGACCCCCCCAAAAAAAAAAAAAAGTCTAAGGAAACCAGGTGCCAGTGGCTCATGCCTGTTATCTTAGCTACTCAGGAGGCTAAGATCTGAGGATCACAGTTCGAAGTCAGCCCAGGCAGCAAGGTCCATGAGATTCTTATCTCTAACCATCAGAAAACCAGAAGTGGAGCTATGGCTCGAAGTGGTAGAGCACTAGCCTTGAAGGGAAAAGCTCAGAATCAGTGCCCAGACCCTGAGTTCAGGTGACCCAAAAAATAAATTGACGGTGAATTTTCACTTGTGCCAAACACAAATTAATTGTTTCTAGGGTGCTGTTTTTCAGTATAGTATTTCTGATTGTAATGTCCTAATATGCCTTTAGCTAGATGAAGAGGTCAATGCTTGATTGAATTTTTTTTTTTTTATTAGTCCTGGAGCTTGAACTCAGGGTCTGGGAGCTGTCGTGCTCAAGACTATTGTTTTCCATGTGAGCCACAATACCACATCTGGCCTTTTCTGAGTAGTTTATTGGAGATAAGAGTCTCATGGAGGGGCTGGGAAGGTGGCTCAGTGGTAGAGCGCTTGCCTTGCATGCCTGAGCCCTGGGTTTGACTCCTCAGCACCACGTATAGTAAAAAGAAAAAAGCTGGAAGTAGCGCTGTGGCTCAAGTGGTAGAGTGCTAGCCTTGAGCTGAAGAGCTGAGGGACAGCGCCCATGCCCAGAGTTCAGGCCCCACGACCAGACCCCCCTAAAAAAAAAAAAGTCTCATGGAGGTTCCTGCTTGGGCTGGCTTTGAACCACAATCCTAATATCTCAGTCTCTTGAGTAGCTAGGATTGCAGGTGTGAGCCACTGGTGCCGGGCTTCTTTTTTTATATTTGGTCAGTCATGGAGCTTGACTCTGGGCCTCGGTGCTGTACCTGAGCTCTTCAGCTTAAGGCAAGTGTTCTACCACTTGAGCCACAGCACCACTTCCAGTTTTCTGGTGGTTCATTGAGCCACAAAGGAAGTGCCTGGCTACCTTTAGGTTTTAATGTGTGCCTTCATATTGCTTTATGATGGGGGAGGGTTTAAATGAACTTGGGAGCTAAAAATCATCGCTCTATGATATCTTTGCTATCCACAGAAGAAAAAAATGATTAATTACGCAGCAGTTTTGCTTTATAAGAGATCTTGGTACCTCCTAACATTTTTATTTTTCTTTAAAAAAATGCTACCCAGTTGACAGGACATCCTAATTCCTAACTGCTGTGGCCATGTGATTAGTGCTTCTAGTTCATTTAGATTTTCTCTATGGAAATGTGAGGGGAAAGAACCCAATGCCAAGTTATCGGCCTTTATTTTTGAGAAATCATAGTGTATAGAAGTATTGGTTATAGGGGCTGGGAAGGTGGCTCAGTGGTAGAGCGCTTGCCTTGGGGCCCTGGGTTCGATTCCTCAGCACCACATAAGCAAAAAAGAAAAAAAGCCAGAAGTGGCGCTGTGGCTCAAGTGTTAGAGCGCTAGCCTTGAGCTGAGAGCCTGAGGGACAGTGCCCAGGCCCATAGTTCAGGCCCCACAACTGAACCCTCCCACCCCAAAAAAAACCCCAAAAAGACTTGTGTATATCCAAGTCTGTTGGCAATCTGCCACACGAACAGTGGCTAGATCTCACAGAATTTGCTAATCACCAAAATGTTCCTTAATGCTGTTCCCCCCCCCACACACACACTTTGAGTGCAAGCAACTCCACTTCCTGCTTTTCCATGGTTAATTGGAAATAAGAGTATCAAAGATTTTCCTGCCTTGCTGGCTTTGAACCTAAATCCTCAGATCTAAGTTTCCTGAATAATTAAGATTACAAGTACAAGTCACTGGTGCCCAGCAGACCAGGGAAAGGAACATTCATCTTTCCCTGGCTGGCAGAGGAGTATGTACTCAGTAAGCATTAGTTTTACTTTTAATTTCTTAATTATTTCATAATTAATGGATTAGGTGGAGTTTATGTTTGATATCTTCCTTTAACCTACTTTTCATGTTTTTCTTTCATTTATTCTGATCATTTCTCTTAGGTGCCTGTTCTCAGCCAATTTTTGGTTATTGATGCCTGTATGATGTAGGACAGGGGTTAGCAAACTTTCTCTGTACAAGGTTAGAGTTTGCGGGGCATTGTCGTTGTAGCTATTACTCAGCTTTGCCCTAATAACACATAGGATGTCACAGAAAGTATGTGAATGGATGAACGAATATAATTGTCTGTGTTCCAATTAAATGTATTTACAAAAACAAGGTTGGAGTTGGCTTATAGTCCTATAATGTCTGTCTCTGATTTCATTTATTTCTATCTATTTATGTATGTATGTATGTATGTATGTATGTATTAGGTGGTCCTGGGGCTTGAACTCAGGGCCTGAGTGCTATCCCTGAGCCTCTTTGTACTCACGATTAATGTTCTACCACTTGAGCCACAGTGCTACTTCTGGCTTTTTCTGAGTAGTTTATTGGAGATAAGAGTCTCACAAACTTTTCTGTCCAGGCTGGCTTTGAACCATGATCCTCAGATCTCAGCCTCCTGAGTAGCTAGGATTACAGACATGAGCCGTCAGCACCAGGTTAACTGTCCATGATTGCATGTTAAGTAATAAGAACTTACAGGTTAGTTTCCCATGTCACTATTTTCTTTCCCTTTGATGAGAAGGATAGGTAGATGGGTGAAGATTTGCTCCATTAGCAAATTACTAATATATCTTTTCACTATAAATGTTTAATTTTACTATGCTGATAATTTTCTCTTTTTAGGCAGGAAACAGCATAACTTCTGGTTTACATGAAGTTTGGAAGTTAATGAATATATTCTAAACTTTCAGAGACCGACAAATTCATTTCCTTTCCTGTCATTGGATCTGCTGAGTCTTGTAGGACATTCTACAATGAGGAAAAAGACATAAATTTAAAACTGTATAATAATTTAAATCTTAAGTTATACCATGAGTTATTATGAACGTGTTTTGAAATGATACAAAGGTCCTGTGACCAGAGCTTTGTCCATTGCATAGCAATGTTGTGGGGCAGAATCTTTGGAGAGATGAGGCTTGTGCAGGGCATCTGTGGCTCATGCTTGTAATCCTAGCTACTCAGGAGGCTTTGATCGTTAAAAGTCAGACAGGGAGGGGCTGGGAAGGTGGCTCAGTGGTAGAGCGCTTGCCTTGCATGCGTGAGGCCCTGGGTTCGATTCCCCAGCACCACATAAACAAAAAGAAAAAAAAAGCCGGAAGTGGGGCTATGGCTCAAGTGGTAGAGCGCTAGCCTTGAGCTGAAGAGCTGAAGGACAACGCCCAGGCCCAGAGTTCAGGCCCCACAACTGGACCAAAAAAAAAAAAAGTCAGACAGGGCAGAAAAAGACATGCGACTTACCTTCAATTGACAACTGAAACAAAAGCTGGATGTGGAGTTTAAGTGGTAGTTTGCAAGGCTTGTGTGAAAAAGCTAAGGGACAGCACCTAAACTCTGAGTTCAATGCCTAGTCATGTGTCCCTCATTGAATTATTTTTTTCAGCTAGGCCCCATCTCTCCAAGTTTCTAGAATCCTTGGAAATAGCACTGCCCTCTGGAGAGCAAATATTCAACACATGAGCCTGTGAGGACATTTCTTATTCACAACATAATGTTAGTGAATGTTAGTGACTAGGCACAATAGAAAATAAAGTTATTTCTCTCAA
>NW_012287375.1:0-1125 GCF_000151885.1 Dipodomys ordii
CAGTATTCTGTCTTGCCAAGAAATCAAAATTTACTAAACTCTTCCCCATTGTTGAGCACCAAAATAATTTATGTAGACAGACATTTTTACAATATATTTTTTTTTTTTTGTCGGTCTTGGGGCTTGAACTCTGGGCCTGAGTGCTGTCCCTCAGTTCTTCAGTTCAAGGCGAGCGCTCTACCACTTGAGCTACAGCACCACTTCCGGTTTTCTGGTGGTTTATTGGAGATAGGAGTCTCACAGTCTTTCCTGCCCGGGCTGGCTTTGAACCGCGATCCTCAGATCTCAGCCTCAGGATTACAGGCGTGAGCCACCAGCGCCCGGCTAAAAAGAGGATTTTTTTTTTTTTTTTTTTTATTTTGGGTCCGGTCGTGGGCCTGGACTCTGAGCCTGGGCGCTGCCCCTCAGCTCTTCAGCTCAAGGCTACCGCTCTACCACTTGAGCCACATCACCACTTCCGGCTTGTTTTTTGCTTATGGGTGCTGAGGAATCGAACCCAGGGCCTCAAGCATGCAAGGCAAGCGCTTTACCACTGAGCCACCTTCCCAGCCCAAACAATCATAACTTTTTTTTTTTTTTTTGTCGGTCGTAGGGCTTGAACTCTGGGCTTGGGCGCTGACCCTCAGCTCTTCAGCTCAAGGCAAGCATGCTACCACTTGAGCCACAGCGCCACTTCCCATTTTTACATTATTTCTATGCATGCAGCATTTTCTTCCTTTGAACTGTTTTTTTTTTAGATATATATTTTTTTTGTTTAAATGACAGGTAAAAAAACTGAATTCCCTGGTATTGGAAAAGAAGTCAGCTCTAGCTCCAGTTATAAAGGAATTACGACAGTTGCGTCAGAAATGTCAAGTAAGTGAATTTGCTTTTGTGATATTTTTAGTGTTCTGTCTTGTTTAGATGTACTAGTTAGACGGCTAAATATTTTACCTAGTTAATTATAGAAAAGAAATTGTTTTTATTGCACTGATGTGATTCTGCAAAACGGAGTAAAGTGACCTCCAAGGGGGGTTTGTTTATTCTTCTGATTTTGTTATAAATTAATGAGAGAAAGCAAAGAGAGGAATTTAAACTGAAATTTACAAATGCAACCAGATGAGGTTTTCCCTTAAATTATATGTG
>NW_012287376.1:0-1327 GCF_000151885.1 Dipodomys ordii
CCCCGCACCCTCCCGCGCCCCCCGCGGCCCCCCGAGGCCCCTGCGCCCCCCGCGGTCCCCGCGCCCCCCGCGGCCCCCGTCGCCCCCCGCGGCCCCCGCGCCCCCCGTCGCCCCCCGCGGCCCCTGCGCCCCCCGTCGCCCCCCACGGCCCCCGCGCCCCCCGCGGCCCCCGCGCCCCCAGTCGCCCCCCGCGGCCCCCGCGCCCCCCGCAGCCCCGTCGCCCCCCGCGGCCCCCGCGGCCCCCGCGCCCCCCGCGGCCCCCGCGGCCCGCCTCACCCGTCACGCGCAGCCGGACGCCGTGGCGGCTCTCGTAGCGGTCGTGGACGTCGCCCGCGAACTCGACGCGGCAGAAGTAGCGGCCGGCGTCGGCCAGGGCGAGGCGCTCGACGCGCAGGGACAGGTCGTTGCGGCGCGGGTTGCCCCGCAGGCGGAAGCGGCCGTGCAGGCTCAGTGCCGTCTGGCAGAGCTCGCTGCCGCGCGCCGCCGCGCAGCGGAACACCTGCGGGCCCGCGTAGGGCTCGCCCGCGCGCCAGATGGCCGTCAGCGGCCCCTCGTAGTGGCGGTGCGGGTGCGTGAAGGTGCACGGCAGCACCGCGGCCTCGCCCGCCGCCGCGCTCACCTCGGCCGGCACCTGCATGGACCAGCGCTGCGCCGGCGCACCTGCGGGCCGGGTGAGACCGGAGGCTGGAAGGCTGGGACTCCCGGAGAAACCCCCTAGAAACCCCTGGGAGGCCTGGAAACCACTTTTGATCTCAGGGGTGGCAGCTCCCTGGTCCTGTTCTCCCACGATGGGGTGGGAGGTGGGAAGCTGGCCTTCATTTATGGTGGTCGGCCTCACCCATAGACCAAGTGACCCCCACATCTCCCCCCTTGCTATTGCTTGGTGCCAGTGGCTCACTCCTACAGTCCTAGCTGAGATCCGAAGAGCTCAGTTGGAAGCAAGTCTGGGCAGGAAAGTCCATGCGACTTTTTTTTATTTTTTTGGTCGGTTGTGGGGCTTGAACTCTGGGCCTGAGCGCTGTTCCTCAGCTCTTCAGCTCAAGGTGAGCGCTCTACCACTTGAGACACAGCGCCACTTCCGGTATTCTGGTGGTTTATTGGACAACCTGACGTATTCTTCTTTGTTTTTGTTTCTTTTTGAGTCGATCATGGGGCTTGAACTCTGGGCCTGGGCGCTGTCCCTGCGCTCTTCAGCTCAAGGCAAGTGCTCTACCACTTGAGCCACAGCGCCACTTCCTGGTGGTTTATTGGAGATAAGAGTCTCATGGACTTTTCCTGCCCGGGCTGGCTTTGAACCGTGATCCTCAGATCTCAGCCTCCTGAGTAG
>NW_012287377.1:0-919 GCF_000151885.1 Dipodomys ordii
ACTTTTATGTTCCAGAAAGCACCAGAGAACCGAAAGTGGCGGTGTGGCTCAAGTGGTAGAGCACTAGCCTTGAGTTGAAATGCTGAGGGACAGCGCTCAGGCCCAGAGTTCAAGCTCCATGACCAACCAAAAACAAACAAACAAAAAAATTGTAGAAATCTTAACATAGTGGAACAAGTTTTGTTTTTCTTTTTTTCTTTTTGTCGGTCGTGGGCCTTGAACTCTGGGCCTGAGTGCTGTCCCTCAGTTCTTCTGCTCAAGGCAAGCACTCTACCACTTGAGCTATAGTGCCACTTCTGGTTTTCTGGTGGTTTATTGGAGATAAGAGTTTCACGGACTTTCCTGTCCAGGCTGGCTTTGAACCGTGATCCTCAGATCTCAAACTCCTAAGTAGCTAGGATTACAGGCGTGAGCCACCGGCGCCCGGCTTGAGTTTTGTTTTTCTTTGAGGAAAGTGTTACTGGGGTTTGAATTCAAGGCCTCCTGCTTACTTGGCAGGCACTTTACCACCTGAGTCATACCTCTAGCCCAGAACTTTTTTTTTTTTGGTTGGTCGTGGAGCCTGAACTCTGGGCCTGGATGCTGTCCCTCAGCTCTTCAGCTCAAGGCTAGCGCTCTACCACTTGAGCCACAGCACCACTTCTGGCTTTTTTCTTTTTGGTTATGTGGTGCTGAGGAATCGAACCCATGCAAGGCAAGCACTCTACCACTGAGCCACCTTCCCAGCCCCAGAACTTTGGTTTTGAAGTCAGACAAGTAGAGTTAGAATTTTAGTTCCTGTGGCATTTGGAGTAAATTGCTTAACCTGTATGAACCTCAGTTTCTTCTTTCATTTATTAAACCCTGAGAAACCTGTGTTAACTGGGTTCCCAGCAGCCTGCGCTGTGGTCTGAGTGGTCCACTGGGAGAGCCCACATGA
>NW_012287378.1:0-2916 GCF_000151885.1 Dipodomys ordii
TCACCAAAAAAGCTGGAAAGCAGAGCTACTGGAGTCCAAGTGCTACAGCACCAACCTTGAGCAAACAAGCTAAAGGATAGCACCTAGTCTCTGAGTTCAAGCCCCTAGTAAACACACACACACACACACACACACACACACACACACTAACAATCCTTACCAGGTGCCAATGTCTCATATCAGCAATCTTAGCTACTCAAGAGGCTGAGCTCTTAAGATGGCAGCTTGAAGCCAGCCCAGGCAGGAAAGTTCGTGAGACTCTTATCTCCACTAAACTACTAAAAAAGATGAAAGGTGAGCTGTGGTTCAAGTGGTAGAGTGCTAGATTTGAGCAAAGGAAGCTCAGTGTCTAGGCCCTGAGTTCCAGCTCTAACAGGTTTTTTTTTTGACAACTTTTGACCACCCTCCTCCCCCCACCCTTAGTCCATAAATCCAGATTTTGGTCATCCTGGATCTCACTTCCACTCTTGCCACTTCTACAGCACCACTACAAGTGGCCTGTTTCTGGCCAGCTCTGGGTTAAGAAGTGAATGTACACAAGGGAGTCATACCCAGGTCAAGGCTAATGCCCCAGAACATTGAGGTATTAGGCATACCAGTCTCTCCTCCCCCAATTCCCTGGCCCTGGAATTTAAAGTCTGTGCCTCTGTATTCTGGGCATCCAGAATTCTCTAGAAGGATTTGAGAGGCCCAGCTGGGGCTGGAATATAGACTTGCCTGAGATAAAGTATGTTGACATTTCCTAGACACCAACAGACACTTCTAAGCCACCTTGGCCTCACCTCCAATGCAGCCCGGAATCCTCCTTGTTTAGGGGGCCTTCAGTCCACTATCAAGCTGGAGTTGGCCAGAGCCACCGGCAACCCCTTTCCCTCATTCACTGCCAGCCTGCTGAGAGGGACATGCAGCCAGAGGACTAGCTGAGGAAAAGGGCAGGACATCCCATGTCTGAGTTTTCCACCCAGAGACAGGCAAGACTTTATTGCAGCTGGACGGTTGACCCAGAATCCCCTGCAGGTGGCCAAAGATTTGGACAGCTGGACTTGGGCCCCAAAGAAAAGCTTGAACTCAGGTCTCTGGCAATTTAGGATCTAATGTAGACCCTGATAGGAGCAGGCTGCCAGCTTTGTCAGGTCTGCCTTCCAGCCAGTGTGGGTTGAGAATGCACAAATGGGAAGGCCTGGATTCCACCACCGGATTTCTCAAGGCCCTGATAGACCACCCAGGGGCAGGTATTGTATCACACTCCTTGAGAGGGGGTTCAAGGCCTGGGCATTCTGTGGGCCACATGACAGGGCCATTTCTTTGTGTGGGCTTGAACTGAGGATCTGGGAGCTGTTTCTCTGAGTTTTATTGCTCAAGGCTGGTGTTCTACCACTTGAGCCACAGCTCCACTTCTGACTTTTTGCTGTTTCCATGGAGAGAAGAGTCTCTCTGGCGTTCCAATTTATGGCTGGTTTTGATCTTTGATCCTCAGATCTCTGTCTCCCAAGTTGCCAGGATGTCAGGCTTGACCCTGAGCCAGCGGTGACAGGCACCAAAGGCTTTTTGGTTTTTGTTTGCTTCCATTTATCTCCTGTGAACTAGCAAGCCCAAGTTAAAATAATCAGTTACAGGGGATCAAATTCCTCTCCTAGGTCAGTTAATCCAAGGAGATAAAGTGTCTTTGGAAAAGGCTAGTCTGAGTTGGCTTAGGGGTGTTTGTGTATTTGTGTGTGTGTATGTGTGTGAGTGTTGGGGATACCTACCCTCATCTCTGTGATGCCTCCTCCTCCCAGCAGGGAGTGCATCCAGGATCCTGACCCCAATGGAGGTGGATGAGGGAGGGGTACCTAAGGTCACATCCAGGGGGATGATCCGAATTCTGTCCTGCAACAGATAAAGCCTGGACATATAAAAGAGAAAAGGAGAGGATTAGGGGAACATGAAAGGGAGCCCCTTATCTTTGGCTACTCGTACCAGTGAGAAAACTGAATACAGGAAGGGGGGACCAAGATGGCGACGGGGCAGTAGGGAAACGCCACAGCTCTCTCCAACCAAAAAGAGAGTTCGAGTTCCAACGCTTAATCTCCCCAAGAGACCGACAACAACAAAAAGACGAACACTCAGAGAAAAACCAGAGGTGAGAAATAACAAAAAAAGAAAGAGAAGAAAAGAATTTCAGAACAGAGAAGAGCGAAGACCCCTCCCCCAACCTTTACTGGCCGCGCGGCAGAGCGCCAAGCCGCCGGCCAGCCGGCGGGGCGGGGGCTGCCAGAGCCCCAGAGACACAGGGGGCCGCTCGCAGATACCAGGTACCGGTTGCAGATACCAGGTACCGGTCCGCAGAACAGCAGATCGCCAGGAACAGAGAAACCTACCAGCCGGGATTCTCCACGAGGATCCCACCCCCATCCCTAACTCTCCACGGGAGCGGAGAGGCTCCATCCCGCCAAAGCCGCCCGGCACCAGCAGCAGCGAACCTGTCGGCAGACCACCCGCCAGATCGCGATCGCAACGACCCGGCGGGGGCCGCCCAACCCAGCCTGCAACCACCCCAACTGAACTCGGATTGCAACAACAACTGACGACCTACACCACACAGAAACAACCAGCTCCAGGGTGAGTACTTCACAGGGGACCCTGAGCTGGAGGGAATCCCCAGACCCTGACCTAGACTCCCTCCCCAACATCCGGACCACAGGACCCACTAAAACTGGGAACTGTTCGAGAGCTCCACCAGCCGGTGGAGCACACTCTACTGGCCAGGCCAGAGCAAGAGTGCCCCTGGAAGGGAGCTTAAATGCCCAAGCCAGGAACAGCGCCCCTGGGTCAAGACTACCAACAGTAGAAGAGATTTGAACTGAGTCCCCCAGGCTGCATAACCTAGGTGGTATACACAGCAGCACAGGCCTAACGAGCGCGCTCCAGGCTGCA
>NW_012287379.1:0-2381 GCF_000151885.1 Dipodomys ordii
TCATACCTGGAGACTGACCTGAACAAGATCTGTGTCTCGATTGCCTGGAAGACTGGCCTGTTCCAGAACTGTGCTGATTATGGCTAGAGGACCCAGTTGAGCCAGACCTATACTTTCCATAGCTAGATGACTGACCTGTGCTTGACCCAAACTGACTAGAACCAGATGAGTGTCGTGATGTTGGACCTTGTTGCCCATAGCTAGCTGTTTCTCCCTGTCCAGACCCATGCTGGCTGAAGCCAGAAGATCCTTCTGATCCAGACTCATGCTGGCCAAAATGAGAAGACCCAGATCCTTGTCCACACCTAGGAGACTGACCTGATCCAGAGCTGTGCTGGCCATAGCTGGGGGACTGATTTGAACTAGACCCATGCTGTCCACAGCTGGAAGACTGACTTGTGCCTGTGCCATATTGTCCAGAACCAGATGACTGTCCTGATGTTGAACCATGTTGTCCATATCTAGTGGATTGCCCTTGTCGAGAACCTTGCTGACTGAAGCCAGAAGATTCCCCTGATCCATGCTCATGTTGGCCAAAATGAGAAGACTGCCCAGATGCTGGACCCTGTTGACTGTACCTGGAAGACTGACCTGAACCAGACATCTGTCTCCTGTGGCCAGAAGAGTGACCTGGTACAGAATTGTGCTGGCTATGACTAGAGGACCTGCTTGACCCAGACCCATGCTGTCCCCCGCTGGAAGAGTGACTTGTGCCTGACCCAAACTGACCAGAACCAGATGACTGTCCTGATGTTGAACCATGTTGTTCATAGCTAGTGGATTGCCCTTGTCCAGAACCCTGCTGACTGAAGCCAGAAGATTCCCCTGATCCATGCTCATGCTGGCCAAAATGAGAAGACCCAGATCCTTGTTGTCCATAGCTGCTATGTCTTGATTGGCTACAAGACTGACCTGATCCAGAACTGTGCTGGCCACAGCAAGAGGTCTCACTTGACCCAGATCCATGCTGTCCATAGCTAGATGACTGACCTGTGCCTGATCCAAACTGACCAGAACCAGATGACTGTCCTGATGTGGAGCCATGTTGTCCAAAGCTAGTTGATTGCCCTTGTTCATAGCCATGCTGACTGAAGCCAGAAGATCCCCCTGATCCATGCTCATGTTGGCCCAAATGAGGAGACCCAGATCTTTGTCCATACCTGGAAGACTGACCTGAACAAGATCTGTGTCTCGATTGCCTGGAAGACTGGCCTGTTCCAGAACTGTGCTGATTATGGCTAGAGGACCCAGTTGAGCCAGACCTATACTTTCCATAGCTAGATGACTGACCTGTGCTTGACCCAAACTGACTAGAACCAGATGAGTGTCGTGATGTTGGACCTTGTTGCCCATAGCTAGCTGTTTCTCCCTGTCCAGACCCATGCTGGCTGAAGCCAGAAGATCCTTCTGATCCAGACTCATGCTGGCCAAAATGAGAAGACCCAGATCCTTGTCCACACCTAGGAGACTGACCTGATCCAGAGCTGTGCTGGCCATAGCTGGGGGACTGATTTGAACTAGACCCATGCTGTCCACAGCTGGAAGACTGACTTGTGCCTGTTCCATATTGTCCAGAACCAGATGACTGTCCTGATGTTGAACCATGTTGTCCATATCTAGTGGATTGCCCTTGTCGAGAACCTTGCTGACTGAAGCCAGAAGATTCCCCTGATCCATGCTCATGTTGGCCAAAATGAGAAGACTGCCCAGATGCTGGACCCTGTTGACTGTACCTGGAAGACTGACCTGAACCAGACATCTGTCTCCTGTGGCCAGAAGAGTGACCTGGTACAGAATTGTGCTGGCTATGACTAGAGAACCTGCTTGACCCAGACCCATGCTGTCCCCCGCTGGAAGAGTGACTTGTGCCTGACCCAAACTGACCAGAACCAGATGACTGTCCTGATGTTGAACCATGTTGTTCATAGCTAGTGGATTGCCCTTGTCCAGAACCCTGCTGACTGAAGCCAGAAGATTCCCCTGATCCATGCTCATGCTGGCCAAAATGAGAAGACCCAGATCCTTGTTGTCCATAGCTGCTATGTCTTGATTGGCTACAAGACTGACCTGATCCAGAACTGTGCTGGCCACAGCAAGAGGTCTCACTTGACCCAGATCCATGCTGTCCATAGCTAGATGACTGACCTGTGCCTGATCCAAACTGACCAGAACCAGATGACTGTCTTGATGTGGAGCCATGTTGTCCAAAGCTAGTTGATTGCCCTTGTTCATAGCCATGCTGACTGAAGCCAGAAGATCCCCCTGATCCATGCTCATGTTGGCCCAAATGAGGAGACCCAGATCCTTGTTGTCCAAACCTGGAAGACTGACCTGAACAAGATCTGTGTCTCGATTGCCTGGAAGACTGGCCTGTTCCAGAA
>NW_012287380.1:0-427 GCF_000151885.1 Dipodomys ordii
GCTTAAGCCTCGGGTGCCAACGCCATCCCAGCTCAGTTGATACGTCCAGGTGGGTCATTTTCGTTTATCAGGAAGGGGTGGCCTAGGACGGTTTAAACCCAAGTTTCTCCGGGCCGGCCCGGCACCCGGGCGGGCGGGGATCACCGTCCCCCTCCACCCCCCCCACCCCCGCCCGGCCCGCCTTCCCATCCGCACCACTCTCCCATCCCACCCAGCGCGAGCGCGCACCGCCCTCGGGCCGCGCGCCCGGCCCGGCCCGCCCGCGCCGCCTCTCCAGGCAGACTCCGCATCCCCACCCCGCCCGGTTCCCCTCCGCCCGGCCCGCGCGCCCCACGGCTCACAACCCACTCACCCCAACCCCCGGCGCCGATATCACCGGTCACCAGACAGGGGGGGCGGAGGAGGGGGGGAGTGGGAGGGAGGGAAG
>NW_012287381.1:0-1126 GCF_000151885.1 Dipodomys ordii
TTTTTTGAGCGATACTTAGCATAAATCAGGACCAGCAGCTACGCTAAGAGCGTGTCGTACTCTATAGAAACCATTCCAGTCATCGTGTTTTACCAATTTTTCAGACTAAGCCACCAGCACCCAGCTGAGAATCTCCATTCTAAGCCAGCCAGGGAAGATAAATCTTAGAGACTTTTATCTCTAATTAACCACCTAAGAGCCAGAAGTGCAACTATGGCTTAACTGGTAGAATACCACCAGTTTTAAATGAGAAAAACTAAGTAAGAGTGGGAGGCCCTGCCTGAGTTCAAGCCCCAGGACACACACACACACACACATGCACACTCACACACACTCTCACACACACACACACACGAAAAGAAGTACAGTCAGATATTTTGTAGAATGTCCTCCAATTCACTTTTTTTTTTTGGGGGGGGGAGGGGGTCCAGTTGTAGGGCCTGAACTCTGGGCCTGGGCGCTGTCCCTCAGCTCTTCAGCTCAAGGCTAGCGCTCTACCACTTGAGCCACAGTGCCACTTCCTGCTTTTTGCTTTTTGCTTATGTGGTGCTGAGGATGCAAGACAAGCGCTCTATCACTGAGCCACCTTCCCAGCCCAATTCATTTTTTTTAAGGCTTATACCAGGTTAGGTGGTTGAGGACAGAATCCCACAGAACAGAAATGCCCACCTGGTCATGTGATAGGGATATCTCAACTGTGGTCACGAGATGGAAGCCGTGGTAGGTTGTCAGACTTTGGGGCTATTATTTCTCTCTTTGTACACTGTGCTTTGGGGAAGTGAGTCACTAACTCCTGCCGGAACTCAGGGGAGGAGGGTCGGCCTGCCAGGCCAGGCAGAACACTCCGCAAAACCAAACCAAACCGCTTGCTACGCATCTGTATTGTTATTCTGTAAGGAAGTAGTTCTTTGATTTTATTTGTTTATTTAGCTCAGTATGGACTCATGCTTATTTATTTTAGACTCTGAGTTATGATCTAATCAGACATTATTTATTTCATTGCTGTAGTTATTTCAGATTTGGCTGTTAAAAGGTTTTTTTTGTTCCTCCTCCTCCTCCTTTCCCCTCCCTCCCCCTCCTCCTCCCTCTTCCTCCCTCCCGCTCCTCCTCCCTCCTCCTCCTCTGA
>NW_012287382.1:0-961 GCF_000151885.1 Dipodomys ordii
ACGGGGACACAGCGGGACACAGCGGGACACAGCCTGACAGAGTTGGGACATAGGGGGACACAGCGGGAAAACAGCGCGACACAGTGAGGACACAAAGGGACACAACGGGGGACACAGCGAGGGAAACAGCGGGACACAGCGGAGATACAGAGGGGGACACAGTGGGACGCAGCGGGGGACAAGGGAGGACACAGCAGGAAACAGCGGGGGACACAGCGGGGGACACAGCGGGACACAGCGGGGGACAAGCGAGCACACAGTGGGACACAGCGGGACCAAGCAGGGACACAGCAGGGACACAGCGGGGGACACAGTGGGGGACACAGCGGGACACAGCGGGGACACAGACGGGGACACAGCGGGACGCAGCGGGGGACAAGGGAGGACACAGCAGGACACAGCGGGGGACACAGCGGGGGACACAGCGGGGGACACAGTGGGGGATACAGCGGGACAAAGCGGGGGACTCAGCGGAGGACACAGCGGGGACATAGCGAGGACACAGCGGGACACAGCGGAAAACAGCGGAGACAGAGCTGGACACAACGGGGTACACAGCGGGACACTGTGAGGACACATCGAGGACACAGCGGGAACACAGCGGGACACAGCGAGGGACACAGTGGGGGATAGAGCGGGACAAAGCGGGGGACACAGCGGGACACAGCGAGGACACCGTGGGGGACACAGCGGGGTACAGCGGGGATACAATGTGACACAGAGGGACACAGAGGGGGACACAGCGGGACACAGTGGGGGACACAATGGGACACAGCGGGGTACAGCGGGGACACACATGGGGAAAACGGGGACACAGACTGACACAGCGGGGACACAGCGGGACACAGCAGGAACACAGCGAGACCCCGCGGGGGACAGAGCGGGGGACACAGCTGGACACAGCGGGGCACAGCGGAAGACACAGCAGAGGACACAAAGGTACACAGCGGGACATAGCGGG
>NW_012287383.1:0-3056 GCF_000151885.1 Dipodomys ordii
ACAGCAGGACACAGCGGGAAACAGCGGGGACACAGCAGGACACAGCGGGACACAGCGGGGATACAGCAGGGGACAAGCGAGGACACAGGAGGACACAGCTTGACATAGCGGGGACACAGAGTGACAAAGCGGGGGACACAGCAGGGGATAGCAGGGGACAGAGAGGGGACACAGCAGGGACACAGCTGGACACAGCGGGGTACACAGCGGGACACAGTGGGTCCCAGCAGGGTACACCACGGGACACAGCGGGGGACACAGAGGGCTACAAAGCGAGACACAGCGGGGAACACAGCGAGGACAGAGCGGGACACAGCGTCGATACAGCGAGGACACAGCGGGACACAGCGGGGTACACAGATGGGGACACAACGGGACACAGCAGGGGACACATGAGGACACTGCGGAACACAGCGTGGGACACAGCGAGGACACAGTGGGCGACACAGCGGGGGACACAGCGGGGACACAGCAAGACACAGCGGGGGACATAGCGAGGACACCGTGGGACACAGCAGGACACAGCGTGGGACAAAGCGGGAGACATCGGGGGACACAGCGAGGACACAGCAGGACACAGCGGGGACACAGAGGGGACACAGCGGGGGACACAGCGGGGGACAAAGCGGGACACCAAGGGACACAGTGTGACACAGCGGGACACAGAAGGGACACTGCGGGGACACAGCGGGACAAAGCGGGGGATACAGCGGGATACAGCGGGACACAGCTGGACACAGCGGGACACAGCGGGGACACAGGGAGCACACAGCGGGACACAGCGGGGGACACAGGGAGGACACAGCGGGACACAGCGGCGACTCACCATTGGACACAGCGTGGGACACAGCGGGACACCAAGGGACACATTGTGACACAGCGGGACACAGCGGGGTACACAGCTGGGGACACAACGGGAAACAGCAGGGGACACAGCAGGACCCAGCGGGGACAAAGTGGGGGACAGAGCGGGACACAGCGGGTACACAGCGGGACCCAGCGGGGAAACAGTGGGGACTCAGAGGGGACACAGAGGGACAAAGGTGGTCTCAGCGGGACACAGCGGGGACACAGCAGGAACACAGCGGCGGACACAGCCGGACACAGTGGGACACAGCGGGGACACAGCAGGACACAGCGTGGGACACAACGGGGACACAGCGCGGGACACTGCGGGACACAGCGGGGGACACAGTGGGGAACACAGCGGGACACAGCGGGGAACACAGCGAGGACCCAGCGGGACCCAGCAGGACACAGCGTCGATACAGCGGGGGACAAAGCGGGACACAGCAGGACACAGCGGGGACACAGCAGAAAATAGCGGAGGACAGAGCGGGACACAGCAGGGGACACAGGGAGGACAAAACGGGACCCAGAGGGACACTGCGTCGATGCAGCAGGGACATATTGGGACACAGCGGGGTACACAGCTGGGGTCACAACGGGACACAGCGGGGGACACAGCGAGGACACAGCGGAACACAACGGGACACAGCGGGGACACAGGGAGAACACAGCGGGACACAGCGGGGGACACAGGGAGGACACAGCGGGACACAGCGGGGACACAGTGGGGACTCTCCGTGGGACACAGCGGGGGACAAAGCGGGACACCAAGGGACACAGTGTGACACAGCAAGACACAGCGGGGTACACAGCTGGGGACACAATGGGCAACAGCGGGGGACACAGCGAGACAGAGCGGGACACAGCGGGACATAGCGGGGAAACTGCGGGGACTCAGGGGGGGACACAGAGGGACAAAGGTGGTCACAGCGGGACACAGCGGGGACAAAGCAGGGACACTGCGGGACACAGCAGGGGACACAGGGGGGGACACAGCGGGACACAGCGGGGAACACAGCGAGGACCCAGCGGGACCCAGCAGAACACAGCGTCAATACAGCGGGGGACAAAGCGGGACACAGCTGAACACAGCGGGGACACAGCGGGACATAGCAGGGGACAGAGCGGGACACAGCGGGGGACACAGGGAGGACACAGGGGGACACAGCGGGGACACAGCAGGGACTCAGCGGGGGACACAGCGGGGGACAAAGCGGGACACCACTGCACACAGAGGGACACAGCGAGACAGAGCGGGGACACTGAGAGGACACAGCGGGACACAATGAGGGACACAGCGAGGACACAGCGGGACACAGCGGGGACACAGCGAGACACAGAGGGACACAGCGTGGAAAATGCGGGAACATAGCAGGACACAGCGGGGTACACAGCGGGACACAGCGGGACAAAGCGGGGAACACAGCAAGGATCCAGCGGGACCCAGCAGGACACAGGGTCTATACAGCAGGGACACAGCGGGACAGAGCGGGGACACAGCGGGACTCAGCGGGGACACAGCAGTACACAGTGGGACACAGCGGGGACACAGCAGGGACACAGCGGGGGACACAGCGGGACACAGCGGGACACAGAGGAGTACACAGACGGATACAGCGGGGAACACAGCACGGATGCAGCGGGACCCAGCGGGACACAGCGTCGATACAGCGGGGACACAGCGGGACATAGCGGGGTAAACAGCTGGGGACACAACGGGACACATCGGGGGACACAGCGAGGACCCAGCGGAACACAGCATGGGACATAGCAAGGACACAGTGGGACACAGCGGGACACAGCGGGACACAGCGGAGACACAGAAGTAGACACAGTGGGACCCACTGGGGGACACAGCAGGACACAGCGGGGACTCACTGGGGGACTCAGCGTGGGACAAACTGGGACACCACGGGACACAGTGGGACACAGTGGGACACAGCACGGACACTGCGGGAACATAGCGGGACACAGCGGGGTACACAGCGGGACACATCGGGACACAGCGGAGGACACAGCAGGGGACAGCAGGGGACAGAGAGGGGACACAGTGGCACACAGCGGGGACACAGCTGGACACAGCGCTGTACACAGCGGGACACAGCGGGACAGAGCGGGCACATAGTGGGACACAGAGGGACACAGTGGGGACAGAGCAGGACAGAGCGTGACACAGCGAGGACACATTGGGACACAGTGGGGACGCA
>NW_012287384.1:0-2089 GCF_000151885.1 Dipodomys ordii
TTCTCAAAGGACACAGCGGGACACAGCGGGGAAACAGAGGGGACTCAGAGGGGGACACACGGGGGGACAAATCAGGACACCACGGGACACAGTGGGACACAGCGGGACACAGCAGGTTCACTGCGGGGACAAACCGGGACAAAGCGGTGGACACAACGGGATACAGTGGGACACAGCGGGGGCCACAGCCGGATACAGCGGGGGACAGAAGGGGGGCACAGCGGGACACAGCGGGGACACAGCTGGACATAGCAGGGTACACAGATGGAGACAGTGGCCACACAGCGGGGAGAAAGCGGGAGACAGCGGGACACAGCGGGGACAGAGCGGGACACAGCATGACACAGTGGGACACAGCGGGGGACACAGCGGGACACATCGGGGGACACAGCTAGGACACAGGGGGACACAGCGGGGGACACAGCGGGGAACACAGCGAGGACACAGCGAGGACACAGTGGGACCCAGCGGGACACAGCGTCGATACAGCAAGGACACAGCGGGACACAGCGGCGTACACAGCTGGGGACACAACAGGACACAGTGGGGGACACAGCGGGACACAGCGGGGATAAAGCGTGAGACAGGGGTGGGACAAAGTGGGAGACAGCGGGACACAGCGGGGGAAATAGGGGGTCACAGCGGGACTCAGCGGGGGACACAGCGGGACACATCGGGACACATCGGGACACAGCAGGGACAAAGCAGGGACACAGCTGGGGACACAGCGGGACACAGCAGGGGACACAGCGGGACACAGTGGGGGACAGAGGGGAGGACACAGGGGGACACAGAGGGGAACACAGCGAGGACACAGTGGGACCCAACGGGAAACAGCATCGATACAGCGGTGACACAGCGGGACACAGTGGGGACAAAGCGGGGAAAACAGGGGGGACAGAGCGGGACACAGCGGGGGACACAGAGAGGACACAGTGGGACACAGCGGGGACACAGCGGGACACAGCGGGGACACTGCGGGGATACAGCGGGACACAGAAAGGAACACAACGAGGACCCAGCGGGACCCAGCGGGACACAGCGTCGATACAGCGGGGACACAGCGGGACACAGTGGGGACAAAGTGGGGGACACAGCGGGGGACAAAGCGGGACACCACGGGACACAGCAGGACACAGTGGGACACAGCGGGGACACTGCGGGGATACAGCGGGACACAGCATTGGACAAGGTGGGACACAGCGGGGGGCACAGCGGGACACAGTGGGGGACAGTGCAGGGGACAAAGCGGGACACAGCGGAGACACAGCTGGACACAGGGGGACACAGAGGGACACAGCGGGACACAGCAGGGACACAGCTGGACACAGCGGGACACTGCGGGAACACAGCTGGACACAGCGGGACACAGTGGGACACAGCGGGGGAGACAGCGGGGGACACTGCGGGACAAAGCAGGGGATACAGCGAGGGACCCAACGGGACACAGCGGGGAACACAGCGAGGACACAACGGGACCCAGCGGGACACAGCACCGATACAGTGGGAACATGAGCAGGACACAGTGGGACACAGCGGGGCACACAGCGAGGACACAGTGGGACACAGCGGGACACAGTGTGACACAGTGGGGGACACAGCGGGACGCAGCTGGGGTCACAGTGAAGACACAGCGGGACACTGCGGGAGACACAGCGAGGACACAACAGGACACAGCGGAACACAGTGGGACACAGCAGGACACAGCAGGACACAGCGGGGACACAACCGGACACAGCGGGACATAGGGAGACACAGCGGGGACACAGGCGGACACAATGGGACATAGGGGGACACAAAGGGGGACACAGCGGGGCACAATGCGGACACAGAGGGACACAACGGGGGACACAGTGGGACACAGCGGGGACACAGCGGGACACAGCGGGGACACAGAGGGGGACACAGCAGGACGCAGTGGGGGACAAGGGAGGACACAGCAGGACACAGCGGGGGACACAGCGGGGGACACAGCGGCACACAGCGGGGGACAAGCTAGGATACAGTGAGACACAGCGGGACCAAGCAGGGATTACAGCGGGGACACAGCGGGGAACACAGTCGGGACACAGCAGGACAAAGCGGTGAT
>NW_012287385.1:0-3153 GCF_000151885.1 Dipodomys ordii
GACACAGCGGGGACACAGCGGGACTCAGCGGGAATAAAAGCGGTGTGACAAAGCAGGACACCATGGGACACAGCAGGACACAGCGGGACACAGCGAGGACACGGCGGGGATACAGCGGGACACAGCATTGGACAAGGCGGGACACAGCGGGACACAGCGGGGGGCACAGCGGGACACAGTGGGGGACAGTGCAGGGGACACAGCGGAACACAGCAGGGACACAGCGGGACACAGCGAAACACAGCGGGATACAGCGGAGGACACAGCGGGACACAGAGGGGTACACAGAGGGGTACACAGTGGGACACAGCTGGGAACACAGCGAAGACACAGTGGGACACAGCGTCGATACAGCAGGGACACAGCGGGACACAGCGTGGTACACAGCTGGGGACACAAAGGGACACATCGGGGGACACAGCGAGGACACTGCAGAACACAGCGTGGGACACAGCAAGGACACAGCGGGACACAGCGGGACACAGCAGGGACACAGCAGTAGACACAGCAGGGGACACAGCGGGACACAGCGGGGAACACAACGAGGACACAGCGGGACCCAGCAGGACACAGCGTCGATACAGCGGGGACACAGCGTGACAGAGCGGGGTACACAGCTGGGGACACAACGGGACACAGCAGGGGACACAGCTAGGACACAGCGGGATTCAGCGGGACACAGCATCGATACTGCGGGGACACAGCGTTACACAGCGGGTTACACAGCTGGGGCCACAAAGGTACACAGTGGGGGACACAGGGGGACACAGCGGGACACAGTGAGACACTGCGGGGACAAAGCGTGAGACACAGCGGGACAGAGCGGGAGACAGAGGGTGACACAACGAGGACACAGCGGGACACAGCGGGGACACAGCGGAGACTCAGCGGGGGACACAGCGGGGGAAAAAGCGGGACACCAAGGGACACAGCGGGACACAGCGGAGTACACAGCTGGGGACACAACAGGAAACAGCGAGGGAAACAGCGGGACACAGCGGGACACAGCGCGGACAAAGCGGGGACATAGGGGGGGACAGAGCGGGACACCACGGAACACAGCGGGACACAGCGGGAAACAGAGGTGACTCTGCGGGGACACAGCGGGACACAGCGGGGGACACAGCGGGATACAGCGGGGGACACAGTGGAACACAGTGGGGGACAGAGCGTGGGACACAGCGAGACACAGCGGGGACCAAGCTGGACACAGCGGGGTACAAAGCGGGACACAGCGGGACACAGCGGGGGCAAAGCGGGACACAGCGGGTCCCAGCAGGTACACAGCGGTACACAGCGGGACACAGCGGGGGACACAGCGGGACACAGTGGGGGACACAGTGAGGACATAGCTGGACACAGCGGGGGACACAGCAAGGACACAGTGGCACCCAGCGGGACACAGCGTCGATACAGCAGGGACACAGTGGGACACAGCAGGGTACACAGCTGGGGACACAAAGGGACACATCGGGGGACACAGCGAGGACACTGCGGAACACAGTGTGGGACACAGCGAGGACACAGCAGGGACACAGCAGTAGACACAGCGGGGGAAACAGCGGGACACAGCGGGAACACAGCAGGACACAGCGGAGGACACAGCGGAACACAGTGGGGGACAGAGCGAGGACACAGCGGCACACAACGGGGCACAAAGCAAGGACACAGCGGGACACAGCGGGGGACACAGCGGGACACAGCGGGGGACAGAGCGGGACGCAGCGGGGGACACAGTGGGACACAGCGGGTACACAGAGGGGACACAGCAGGACACAGCGGGTCCCAGCAGGAACACAGCGGGCGATACATATGAGACACAGCGAGACACAGCGGGGAACTGCGGGACACAGCGAGGGACACAGCAGTACAAAGCAAGACACAGCGGGACACAGCGAGACACAGCGGGACACAGCGGGAGACACAGCGGGACACAGAGGGGGACACAGAGGGGTACACAGCGCGACACAGCGGGTTACACAGCTGGGGACACAAAGGGACACATCGGGGGACACAGCGAGGACACAGTGGAACACAGCGTGGGACACAGCGGGACACAGGGGGACACAGCGGAACACAGCGGGACACAGCAGGGACACAGCAGTAGACACAGCGGGACAAGCGGGGGACACAACGGGACACAGCGGGACATAGCGGGGACACAGCGGGACTCAGCGGGGGACACAGCAGTACAAAGCGGCACACATTGGGACACAGCGGGACACAGCGGGGGACACAGCGGGACTCAGCGGAGGACACAGAGGGGTACACAGCGGGACACAGCGGGGAACACAGCGAGGACCCAGCGGGACCCAGCGGGACACAGCGTCAATACATCGGGGACACAGCGGGACACAGCGGGTACACAGCTGGGGACACAAAGGGACACATCGGGGGACACAGCGAGGACACAGCGGAACATAGCGTGGGAAACAGTGAGGACACAGTGGGACACAGTGGGACACAGCGGGACACAGTAGTAGACACAGGAGGACACAGCGGGGGACACAGCAGGACACAGCGGGGACACAGGAAGGACACAGCGGGACACAGCGGGGACACAGCGGGGTCTCACCAGGGGACACAGTGGGGGACAAAGCGGTACACCACGGGACACAGCGGGACACAGCGGGGCACACAGCGGGGACACAGCGGGACACAGCAGGCGACACAGCGAGGACACAGTGGGACACAGCGAGGGACAAAGCGGGAGACAGCGGGGGACACAGCGAGGACAGAGCGGGACACAGTGGGGACACTGCGGAGACTCACCGGGGGACACAGCGGGGGACAAACTGTTACACCACGGGACACAGTGGGACACAGCGGGACACAGCAGTGACAAAGCGTGAGACACAGGGGGGACAGAGTGGGAGACAGCGGGACACAGCGGAGGAAATGGGGGGACACAGTGGGACACAGCGGGACACAGCAGGACACAGCGGGGGACACAGCGGGACACAGCGGGACACAGCGGGACACAGCGAGGGACAGAGCGGAACACAGTGAGGGACACAGCCGGACACAGCGGGGGAAAGAGCGGGGGACAAAGCGGGACACAGCGGGGACACAGCGGGACAGAGCGGGACACAGCGTGGACAGAGCAGGACACAGCGGGACACAGCGGGGGACACAGCAGGACACAGCAGGTGA
>NW_012287386.1:0-21309 GCF_000151885.1 Dipodomys ordii
GGACACAATGGAGACACAGCGGGGGACACCTTCGGGACACAGCGGCGGGCACAGCGAGGGACACAGAGGGAATACAGTGGGGATACAGCGGGGACACAGCGAGGACACAGCGGGACACAGCGGGAAACAGTGGAGACAAAGCTGGACACAACGGGGTAAACAGCGGGGCACTGTGGGGACACAGCGAGGACACAGCGGGACACAGTGGGACACAGCGGGACACAGCAGGACACAGCGGGACACAGCGGGGGACACAGCAGGACACAGCGGGTCACAGCGTGGGACACAGCGGGACACAGCGGGGACACAGCCGGACACAGCGGGACATAGGGGGACACAGCTGGGACACAGCGGGAGACAGTGCGGACACCGAGGGAAACAACGGAGGACACAGCGGGGACACAGTGGGACACAGCGGGGACACAGCGAGGGACACAGCGGGACACAGAGGGGACACAGAGGGGGACACAGCGGGTACACAGCGGGAAACAGTGGGGGACACAGCGGGGACACAGCGAGGACACAGCGGGACACAGTGGGAAACAGCGGAGACAGAGCTGGACACAACGGGGTACACAGCGGGACACTGTGGGGACACAGCGAGGACACAGCGGGACACAGTGGGACACAGCGGGACACAGCAGGACACAGCCGGAAACAGCGGGGAACAGAGCGGGACACAGCGGGGATACAATGGGACACAATGGGACACATCGGTGTACACAGTGGTGGCACAGAGGGACACAGAGGCGGACACAGCGGGACACAGTGGGGGACACAGCGGGACACAGCAGGGGATAGCGGGGACACACATGGGGACAACAGGGACACAGCCTGACACAGCAGGGACACAGCAAGAACCAGTGGGGGACAGAGTGGGGGACAGAGCGAGGACACAGCGGAGCACCGCGGGGGACAAAGAGGGGACAATGCGGGGACATAGCGGGACACAGTGAGGACACAGCGGGGGACACAGCTTGACACAGCGGGACACAGCGGGAACACAAAGGTGGACAAAGCGGGTACACAGCGGGACACAGCGGGGGATACAGCGGGACACAGCGGGGACAAAGTGGGGGACACAGTGAAACACAGCGGTACACAGCGGGACACAGCTGGGGGACACAGCGGGGACACAGTGGGGAAACAGCGGGACACAGCGGGGGACACTGCGGGGACACAGCTGGACACAGCGGGGGACATAGTGGGGACACAGCGGGGGAAATTGCGGGGGACACAGCGGGACACAGAGGGACACAGCCTGGACACAGCATTGACACATCGGAGGACACAGCGGGGGACACAGCGGGGACACAATGGGGGACACAGCGGGACACAGCGGGGACACAGCGGGGGACACACTCGGGGACACAGCTGGACACAGCGGGGCATAGTAGAAGACATAGCAGGGGACACAACGTTACACAGTGGAACCTAGCGGGGAAACATCGGAGACACAGCGGGACACAGCGGTGGACAGTGGGGACAAAGCGGGACACAGTAAGACACATGGGGTACACAGCGGGGGACACAGCCGGACACAGCGGGACCAAGCAGGGACACAATGGGGACACAGCGGGGGACACCGCGGGACACAGCGGCGGGCACAGCGAGGGACACAGAGGGAATACAGCGGGGATACAGCGGGGACACAGCGAGGACACAGCGGGACACAGCGGGAAACAGTGGAGACAAAGCTGGACACAACGGGGTAAACAGCGGGACACTGTGGGGACACAGCGAGGATACAGCGGGACACAGTGGGACACAGCAGGACACGGCAGGACACAGCGGGACACAGCGGGGGACATATTGGGACACAGCGGGTCACAGCGTGGGACACAGCGGGACACAGAGGGGACACAGCCGGACACAGCGGGACATAGGGGGACACAGCGGGGACACAGCGGGAGACAGTGCGGACACAGAGGGAAACAACGGGGGACACAGCGGGGACACAGTGGGACACAGCGGGGACACAGCGAGGGACACAGCGGGACACAGAGGGGACACAGAGGGGGACACAGCGGGTACACAACGGGAAACAGCGGGGGACACAGCGGGGACATAGCGAGGACACAGCGGGACACAGTGGGAAACAGCGGAGACAGAGCTGGACACAACGGGGTACACAGCGGGACACTGTGGGGACACAGCGAGGACACAGCGGGACACAGTGGGACACAGCGGGACACAGCAGGACACAGCGGGACACAGTGGGGGACACAGCAGGACACAGCGGGTCACAGCGGGGGACACAGCGGGTCACAGCGGGGGACACAGCGGCACACAGCGGGGACGCAGCTGGACACAGCGGGATACACAGCAAGGACACAGCCGGCCCAGCGGGACACAGCAGGGACACAGCTGGACACAGCGGGGTACACAGCGGGACACAGCGAGGACACAGAGGGACGCAGCGGGACACAGCGGGACACAGCGGGACACAGCAGGACACAGCGGGACACAGCGGGGGACACAGCGGGAAACAGCGCGGGACATAGTGGAGGAAACAGCGGGACACAGCGGGAAACACAGCGGGACACAGCGGGACACAGCGGGGGACAATGGGTACACAGCGGGTAGCAAAGCGAGGACACAGCGGGACACAGCGGGACACAGCGAGGATACAATGGGACACAACGGGACACAGCGGTGTACACAGCGGGACACAGCGGGGACACAGCGCTATACACAGAGGGTCACAGAGGTGGACACAGCGGGACACAGTGGGGGACAGCGGGGGACAGCGGGGACAGAGCAGTGACACAGCAGGACACAGCGGGGGACAGCGGGGACGGAACAGAGACACAGCAGGACACAGCGGGGACAAAGCGGGACACAGCGGGCTCACAGCGGGGGACACAGCGGGACACAGCCGTGACACAGCCGGACACAGCGGGAGAGCAACAGGGGACAAAGCGGGGGACACAGCGGTGGACAGCGGGGACACACCTGGGGCAACGGGGACACAGCGGGGACACAGAGGGGGACACAGTGGGACACAGCGGGGAAACAGCGGGGGAAACAGCGTGGGAGACTGCGGGACATAGCGGGGTACACAGGGGGGACACAGCGGGGGAAACAGCAGGGGACACAGCAGGACACAGCAGATCACAGCGTGGGACACAGCGGGACACAGCGGGGGACACAGCGGGGACAAAGCGGCGGACACAGCGATACACAGCGGGACATAGCGGTGGACACAGCGGGACACAGCGGGGTCACAGCGCGGGATACAGCGGGACATAGCAGGGACACAGCGGGGGACAAAGTGGGACCCAGCGGGGGACATAGCGGGGGACACAGCGGGGACACAGCGGGACACCGCGGGGGACACAGCGGGCACACAGCGGAGACACAGCGGGGGACACAGCGGGCTAAACTGCTGGACATAGAGGGACACATCAGGGACTCAGCGGGACACAGCGGGGACACAGCAGTGACACAGCGGGACACAAAGGGACACAACGGAGTCACAGCGGGACACAACAGGGCCACTGCGGGGGACACAGCGGGGAACACATTGGGATATAGCGGGACACAGCGGGGGACAGCGGGGACACAGCGGGGACATAGCGGGACACAGCGAGGACACAGCGGTTGACACAGCGGGACACAGCGGGACACAGCAGGGACACAACAGGACACAGGGGGGACACAGCGGGGACACAGCGGGACACAGCGGGACACAGCGGGGGACACAGCTGGTTACAGAGGGGACACATCGGGGGACAATGGGGACATAGCAGGACACAGCGGGGGACAAAGCGGGACATAGCGGGGACACAGCGGGGACACAGCGGTGGACACAGAGGGGACACAGCAGGACACAGCGGGACATAGTGGGGGACAAAGCGGGACACAGCGAGACATAGCGGGGACACAGTGGGGGACAAAGCGGGACACAGCGAGACATAGCGGGGACACAGCGAGGGCACAGGGGGACACAGTGGGACACAGCGGGGGACCTAGCGGGACACAGCGGGATACAGCGGGGGACAAGCGAGGACACAGTGGGACACAGCAGGACCAAGCAGGGACACAGCGGGTCATAGCGGGGGACACAGCGGGACACAGCGGGGACACAGCAAGGACACAGCGGGACAGAGCGGGAAACAGCGGAGACAGAGCTGGACACAACGGGGTACACAGCGAGACACTGTGGGGACACAGCGAGGACACATCGGGACACAGTGGGACACAGCAGGGGACACAGCGGGACACAGCGGGTCATAGCGGGGGACACAGCGGGACACAGCGGGGACACAGCCGGACACAGCGGGGGACACAGCGGGACACAACAGGACACAACGGGGACACAGCGGGACACAGTGGGACACAGCCTGACAGAGCGGGACATAGGGGGACACAGCGGGGAAACAGCGCGACACAGTGAGGACACAAAGGGACACAACGGGGGACACAGCGAGGGACACAGCGGAGATACAGATGGGGACACAGCGGGACGCAGCGGGGGACAAGGGAGGACACAGCAGGAAACAGTGGGGGACACAGCGGGGGACACAGCGGGACACAGCGGGGGACAAGCGAGCACACAGTGGGACAAAGCGGGACCAAGCAGGGACACAGCAGGGACACAGCGGGGGACACAGTGGGGGACACAGCGGGACACAGCGGGGACACAGACGGGGACACAGCGGGACGCAGCGGGGGACAAGGGAGGACACAGCAGGACACAGCGGGGGACACAGCGGGGACACAGCGGGGGACACAGTGGGGGATACAGCGGGACAAAGCGGGGGACTCAGCAAAGGACACAGCGGGGACATAGCGAGGACACAGCGGGACACAGCGGAAAACAGCGGAGACAGAGCTGGACACAACGGGGTACACAGCGGGACACTGTGAGGACACATCGAGGACACAGCGGGAACACAGCGGGACACAGCGAGGGACACAGTGGGGGATAGAGCGGGACAAAGCGGGGGACACAGCGGGACACAGCGAGGACACCGTGGGGTACACAGCGGGGTACAGCGGGGATACAATGTGACACAGAGGGACACAGAGGGGGACACAGCGGGACACAGTGGGGGACACAGTGGGACACAGCGGGGTACAGCGGGGACACACATGGGGAAAACGGGGACACAGACTGACACAGCGGGGACACAGCGGGACACAGCAGGGGACACAGCGAGACCCCGCGGGGGAGAGAGCGGGGGACACAGCTGGACACAGCGGGGCACAGCGGAAGACACAGCAGAGGACACAAAGGTACACAGCGGGACATAGCGGGTCAACATCGGAGACACAGCGGGACACATCGGGGGACAGCGGGAACAAAGCGGGACACAGCGGGACACAGCGGGGGACACAGCGGGGGACACAGCCGGACACAGCGAGGACACAGTGGGACACAGAGGGGACACAGCGGTGGACACAGAGGGGGACATAGCTGTGGACACAGCGGGACACAGTGGGGGACACATCAGGGGATACAGTGGGGACACAGCGGGACACAGCGGGGGACACAGCGTGGACACATTGGAACACAGCAGGGGACACAGCGGGACACAGAGGGGGACACAACGGGACACAGTGGGGACAAAGCGGGACACAGCGGGGTACACAGCGGGACACAGCGCGGGACACAGCGGAGGACACAGCAAGACACAGCGGGACACAGCGGGGACACAGCTGGACAGAGCGCAGTACACAGGGGGACACAGCGGGGACACAGCGAGAACACAGCGGGACACAGAGGGACACAGCGAGGACACAGCTGGACACAGCGGGGTACACAGCGGGACTCTGCGGGGACACAGCGTGGACACAGAGGGACACAGTCGGGGACACAGCAGGACACAGCGAGAGACACAGCAGAGGACACAGCGGGACACAGCGGAGGACACAGCGGGACACAGCGGGGGACACAGCAGGGACAAAGCGGCGGATACAGCGATACCCAGCGGGACATAGCAGTGGACACAGCGGGACACAGCGGGGTCACAGCGTGGGACACAGCGGGACATAGCAGGGACACAGCGGGACACAGCGGGGGACAAATTGGGACCCAGTGGGGGACATAGCGGGGGACACAGCGGGGACACAGCGGGACACCGCGGGGGACATAGCGGGCACACAGGGGAGACACAGCGGGGGACACAGCTGGGGAAACGGCTAGACACAGCGGAACACAGCAGGGACTCAGCGGGACACAGCGGGGACATAGCAGTGACACAGCGGGACACAACGGGGACACAGCGGGGCACAACAGGGCCACAGCGTGGGACACAGCGGGGAACACATAGGGACATAGCGGGACACAGCGGGGGACACCGGGGACACAGCGGGGACATAGCGGGACACAGCGTGGACACAGCGGTTGACACAGCGGGACACAGCGGGACACAGCAGGGACACAACAGGACACAGGGGGGACACAGCGGGGACACAGCGGGACACAGCGGGGACACAGCGAGGACACAGGGGGACACAGTGGGACACAGCGGGGGACCTAGCGGGACACAGCGGGACACATCGGGGGACAAGCGAGGACACAGTGGGACACAGCGGGAACCAGCATGGACACAGCGGGGACACATCGGGGGACACAGTGGGGGACACAGCGGGACAAAGCGGGGCACACAGCGGAGGACACAGCGGGGACACAGCGAGGACACAGCGGGACACAGTGGAAAACAGTGGAGACAGAGCTGGACACAACGGGGTACACAGCGGGACACTGTGAGGACACAGCGAGGACACTGTGGGACACAGTGGGACAAAGCGGGACACAGCAGGAAACAGCGGATCACAGCGGAGGACACAGCGGAACACAGCGGGGACACAGCTGGACACAGCGCGATACACAGCAAAGACACAGCCGGCCCAGCAGGACACTTCGGGGACACAGCTGGACAGAGCGGGATACACAGCGGGACACAGAGGGGACACAGCCAGGACACAACGGGACACAGCGGGACACAGCAGGACACAGCGGGACACAGCGGGGATACAGCAGGGGACAAGCGAGGACACAGGAGGACACAGCTTGACATAGCGGGGACACAGAGTGACAAAGCGGGGGACACAGCAGGGGATAGCAGGGGACAGAGAGGGGACACAGCGGGACACAGCAGGGACACAGCTGGACACAGCGGGGTACACAGCGGGACACAGTGGGTCCCAGCAGGGTACACAACGGGACACAGCGGGTGACACAGAGGGCTACAAAGCGAGACACAGCGGGGAACACAGCGAGGACAGAGCGGGACACAGCGTCGATACAGCGAGGACACAGCGGGACACAGTGGGGTACACAGATGGGGACACAACGGGACACAGCAGGGGACACATGAGGACACTGCGGAACACAGCGTGGGACACAGCGAGGACACAGTGGGCGACACAGCGGGGGACACAGCGGGGACACAGCGAGACACAGCGGGGGACATAGGGAGGACACCGTGGGACACAGCAGGACACAACGTGGGACAAAGCGGGAGACATCGGGGGACACAGCGAGGACACAGCAGGACACAGCGGGGACACAGAGGGGACACAGCGGGGGACACAGTGGGGGACAAAGCGGGACACCAAGGGACACAGTGTGACACAGCGAGACACAGAAGGGACACTGCGGGGACACAGCGGGACAAAGCGGGGGATACAGCGGGATACAGCGGGACACAGCTGGACACAGCGGGACACAGCGGGGACACAGGGAGCACACAGCGGGACACAGCGGGGGACACAGGGAGGACACAGCAGGACACAGCGGCGACTCACCATTGGACACAGCGTGGGACACAGCGGGACACCAAGGGACACATTGTGACACAGCGGGACACAGCGGGGTACACAGCTGGGGACACAACGGGAAACAGCAGGGGACACAGCAGGACCCAGCGGGGACAAAGTGGGGGACAGAGCGGGACACAGCGGGTACACAGCGGGACCCAGCGGGGAAACAGTGGGGACTCAGGGGGGACACAGAGGGACAAAGGTGGTCTCAGCGGGACACAGCGGGGACACAGCAGGAACACAGCGGCGGACACAGCCGGACACAGTGGGACACAGCGGGGACACAGCAGGACACAGCGTGGGACACAACGGGGACACAGCGCGGGACACTGCGGGACACAGCGGGGGACACAGTGGGGAATACAGCGGGACACAGCGGGGAACACAGCGAGGACCCAGCGGGACCCAGCAGGACACAGCGTCGATACAGTGGGGGACAAAGCGGGACACAGCGGGACACAGCGGGGACACAGCAGAAAATAGCGGAGGACAGAGCGGGACACAGCAGGGGACACAGGGAGGACAAAACGGGACCCAGAGGGACACTGCGTCGATGCAGCAGGGACATATTGGGACACAGCGGGGTACACAGCTGGGGTCACAACGGGACACAGCGGGGGACACAGCGAGGACACAGCGGAACACAACGGGACACAGCGGGGACACAGGGAGAACACAGCGGGGGACACAGGGAGGACACAGCGGGACACAGCGGGGACACAGTGGGGACTCTCCGTGGGACACAGCGGGGGACAAAGCGGGACACCAAGGGACACAGTGTGACACAGCAAGACACAGCGGGGTACACAGCTGGGGACACAATGGGCAACAGCGGGGGACACAGCGAGAAAGAGCGGGACACAGCGGGACATAGCGGGGAAACTGCGGGGACTCAGGGGGGGACACAGAGGGACAAAGGTGGTCACAGCGGGACACAGCGGGGACAAAGCAGGGACACTGCGGGACACAGCGGGGGACACAGGGGGGGACACAGCGGGACACAGCGGGGAACACAACGAGGACCCAGCGGGACCCAGCAGAACACAGCGTCAATACAGCGGGGGACAAAGCGGGACACAGCGGGACACAGCGGGGACACAGCGGGACATAGCGGGGGACAGAGCGGGACACAGCGGGGGACACAGGGAGGACACAGGGGGACACAGCGGGGACACAGCAGGGACTCAGCGGGGGACACAGCGGGGGACAAAGCGGGACACCACTGCACACAGAGGGACACAGCGAGACAGAGCGGGGACACTGAGAGGACACAGCGGGACACAATGAGGGACACAGTGAGGACACAGCGGGACACAGCGGGGACACAGCGAGACACAGAGGGACACAGCGTGGAAAATGCGGGAACATAGCAGGACACAGCGGGGTACACAGCGGGACACAGCGGGACAAAGCGGGGGACATAGCGAGTACACAGCGGAACACAGCAGGACACAGCGTTGATACAGCGTGGACACAGCAGGACAGAGCGGGGACACAGCGGGACTCAGCGGGGACACAGCAGTACACAGCAGGACACAGCGGGGACACAGCAGGGACACAGCAAGGGACACAGCGGGACACATCGGGACACAGTGGGGGACACAGCGGGACACAGCGAGGGACACAGAAGGGTACACAGCGGGACACAGCGGGGAACACAGCGAGGACACAGCGGGACCCAGCGGGAAACAGCGTCGATACAGCGGGGACACAGCGGGACACAGTGGGGTACACAGCTGGGGACACAACGGGACACATCGGGGGACACAGCGAGGACCCAGCGGAACACAGCGTGGGACAAAGCAAGGACACAGCGGGACAGAGCGGGACACAGCGGGACACAGTGGGGACACAGCAGTAGACACAGCGAGGACACAGCGGGACACAGTGGGACACAGCGGGGGACAAAGCGGGAGACAGCGGAGGACACAGCAAGGACACAGCGGGACACAGCGGGGAAACAGAGGGGACTCAGAGGGGGACACAGAGGGGGACAAATCAGGACACCACGGGACACAGTGGGACACAGCGGGACACAGCAGGTTCACTGCGGGGACAAACCGGGACAAAGCGGTGGACACAACGGGATACAGCGGGACACAGCGGGGGCCACAGCCGGATACAGCGGGGGACAGAAGGGGGCCACAGCGGGACACAGCGGGGACACAGCTGGACATAGCAGGGTACACAGATGGAGACAGTGGCCACACAGCGGGGAGAAAGCGGGAGACAGCGGGACACAGCGGGGACAGAGCGGGACACAGCGGGACACAGTGGGACACAGCGGGGGACACAGCGGGACACATCGGGGGACACAGCTAGGACACAGGGGGACACAGCGGGGGACACAGCGGGGAACACAGTGAGGACACAGCGAGGACACAGTGGGACCCAGCGGGACACAGCGTCGATACAGCAAGGACACAGCGGGACACAGCGGCGTACACAGCTGGGGACACAACAGGACACAGTGGGGGACACAGCGGGACACAGCGGGGATAAAGCGTGAGACAGGGGTGAGACAAAGTGGGAGACAGCGGGACACAGCGGGGGAAATAGGGAGTCACAGCGGGACTCAGCGGGGGACACAGCGGGACACATCGGGACACATCGGGACAGAGCAGGGACAAAGCAGGGACACAGCGGGACACAGCGTGGACAGAGCAGGACACAGCGGGACACAGCGGGACACAGCGGGGGACACAGTGGGACACAGCAGGGGACACAGCGAGGACACAGCAGGACAGAGCGGGGAATACAGCGAGGACACATTGGGACACAGCGGGACACAGTGGGACACAGCGGGGACACAGCAGGGGACCCAGCGGGGGATACAGCGGGACACAGCGGCGGACTCAGGGGGGACAAAGCGGGTCACAGTGGGGGACACAGCAAGGACATAGCGGGGACACAGCGGTGACTCAGCAGGGGACACAGGGGAGTACAGAGTGGGGGACATAGCGGGACACAGCGGGGAACACAGCGAGGACACAGCGGGACCCAGCGGGATACAGCATCGAAACAGCGACGACACAGAAGGACACAGCGCAGTACAGAGCTGGGACACAACGGGACACAGTGGGGGACACAGCGGACACATTGGGACACAGCGGGACACAGGGGGACAGAGCGGGGGATAGAGCGGGTCACACGGGAACACAGCGGGGACACAGCAGGACACAGCAGGGACACAGCAGTCACAGCTTGGGACAGCGAGGACACAGAGGGACACAGCGGAGGACACAGCGGGACACAGTGGGGGACACAGCGGGACACAGCAAGACACAGCGGGGTCACAGCAGTGGACACAGCGGGACACTGCGGGGGACACAGCGGGACACAGCGGGGTACAGAGCCGGACACATCGGGGACACAGCCGGACACAGCGGGGACACAGCATTGGTCTCAGCGGCAGCGGGACACATCAGGGACACAGCCGGACACAGCGGGGACACAGCATTGGTCACAGCGGGACACAGCGGGGGACACAGCCGGACACAGCGGGGGACAAAGCAGGGGACCCAGCGGGACACAGTGGGGACACAGGGGGACACAGCGGGTGACACAGCGGGACACAGCGTGGACAAAGCGGGACACAGCGGGACACAGTGACACCCAGTGAGGTACACAGCGGGACACAGCAGGGGACACAGCGAAGACACAGTGGGACACTGCGTTAGACACAGCGAGGACACAACGGGACACAGCGGAACACAGTGGCACACAGCGGGGACCCAGTGGGGACCCAGCGGGACACAGCGGGGGACACAGCGGGATACAGCGGGGGATACAGCGAGGACACAGCGGGAAACAACGGGACATAGCGGGACACAGCGGGGACACAGCAGGGGACACAGCGGGACACAGCGGGACACAGCGGGGACACAGCGGGGGACACAGCGGGGGACACAGCGGGACACAGCGGGGGACACAGCTGGACACAGCGGGGGACACAGTGAGGACACAGCGAGACAGAGCATGTGATGCAGCGAGGACACAGCGGGACACAGCGGGAAAAAGCGGGGACACAGCAGGGGACTCAGCGGGACACTGGGGGAGACACAGCGAGGACAAAACGGGACACAGCAGAACACAGTGGGACACAGCGGGGACACAGCAGGGAACTCAGGGGGACACAGCGGGGGACACCGCGGGACACAGCGGGGGACACAGCGTGGACAAAGCAGGACACAGCGGGGGACACAGCGAGACATAGCGTGGGACACAGCCAGGGACACAGCGGGGCACATCGGGGGACACAGCGGGGACACAGCGGGATACAGCAGGGACACAGTGGGATACAGAGGGACACAGCGGGGGACACAGCGGGACACAGCGGGGGACACAGCGGGACACAGCGGGGGACACAGCAGGGGACACATCGGGACACAGTTGGGGACACAGCGGGGCACAGCGGGGACAC
This sequence comes from Dipodomys ordii, assembly GCF_000151885.1. Lineage (NCBI taxonomy): Eukaryota > Metazoa > Chordata > Mammalia > Rodentia > Heteromyidae > Dipodomys > Dipodomys ordii. The sequence goes on from NW_012287386.1 coordinate 12,197, forward strand.
AGCTGTAAACAGCGGGGTACAATGTGGGACACACCGAGGAACAGCGGGGACACAGCGGGACACAGCAGTGACACTGCCGGACACAGCGGAGACACAGCATTCGTCACAGCGGGACACAGCCAGGGATACAATGGGACACAGCGGGGGACACAGAGGGAAACATAGGGACACAGCGAGGACAACGCATGGGACACAGCGGGAGACAGAGCTGGCCACAGCGGGGACACAGGGAAGACACAGCGGGACACAGCGGGGACACAGCGGGGACTCAGCGGGGGACACAGCAGGTGATAAAGCGGGACACCACGGGAAAAAGCAGGACACAGCGGTGACACTGCGGGGACACACAGGGACACAGCGGGGGACACAGCGGGGACACAGCAGGACACAGCGTGGGACACAGCGAGGACACAGCGGGACATAGCGGGGACACTGAGAGGACTCAGCGGATACACAGAGGGAGACAAAGCGGGACACCACGGGACACAGTGGGACACAGCGGGGACACTGCGGGGACTAAGCAGGACAAAGTGGGGGACACAGCGGGACACAGCGGGACACAGCGGGCGACACAGCCGAACACAGCGGGGGACAGAGCTGGGGACACAGCAGGACACAGCGGGGGACACAGAGGGGAACACAGGGGGACACAGAGGGACACAGCGGGAACACAGGGGGGACACAGTGGGGGACACAGCGAGACACAGCAGGGACACAGCGGGACACAGTGGGGGACACAGCGGGACACAGCGAGACACAGCGAAGACACAGCGGGACACTGCGGGAGACACAGCGAGGACACAATGGGACAAAGCGGAACACAGTGGCACACAGCGGGGACACAGCAGGGGACCCAGAGGGACACAGCGGGGGACACTGTGGGACACAGAGGGGCACACAAAGGGGACTCAGCGGGGGACACAGCGGGGAACAAAGCGGGACACCACGGGACACAGTGGGACACAGCGTGACAAATGGGGGACACTCCGGGCACACAGCGAGATAAAGCGGGGGACACAGCGGGGACACAGCTGGACACAGCAGGGTACACAGCAGGAGACAGTGGCCACACAGCGGGGACACAGCGGTAGACAGCGGGACACATCGGGGACAGAGCGGGACACAGCGTGACACAGTGGGACACAGCGGTGGACATAGCGGGACACATCGGGGGACACAGCTAGGATATAGGGGGACACAGTGGGGGACACAGCAGGGAATACAGCGAGGACACAGCAAGGACACAGTAGGACCCAGTGGGACACAGCGTCGATACAGCGGGGACACAGCAGGACACAGCGGGGTACAGAGCTGGGGACACAACGGGACACAGTAGGGGACACAGCGGGACACAGCGGGGACAAAGCGTGAGACACAGCGGGGGACAGAGCGGGAGACAGCGGGACACAGCGGGGGACACAGGGGGGACACAGCGGGACTCAGCGGGGGACACAGCGGGACACATCGGGACACAGCAGGGACACAGCAGGGACACAGCTGGGGACACAGCGGGACACAGCGGGGCACACAGCGGGACACAGCAGGGGACAGAGAGGGGGACACAGTGGGACACAGTGGAACACAGAACGGAACACAACGAGGACACAGTGGGACCCAGCTGGACACAGCGTCGATAGAGCGGGGACACAGCGGGAAACAGTGGGGACAAAGCGGGGGAAACAGTGGGGGACAGAGCGGGACACAGCGGGGGACACAGAGAGGACACAGCGGGGGACACAGAGAGGACACAGTGGGACACAGCGGGGGAACAGCGGGACTCAGCGGGGGACACAGCGGGGGACAAAGCGGGACACCACGGGACACAGCACGACACAGCGGGACACAGCGGGGACACTGCGGGGATACAGCGGGACACAGCATTGGACAAGGTGGGACACAGTGGGACACAGCGGGGGGCACAGCGGGACACAGTGGGGGACAGTGCAGGGGATACAGCGGGACACAGCGCAGACACAGCTGGACACAGGGGAACACAGAGGGACACAGCGGGACACAGCAGGGACACAGCTGGACACAGCGGGACACAGCGAGAACACAGCTGGACACAGCGGGAAACAGCAGGGGACACAGCGGGACACAGGGGGGGACACAGCGGGGGACACTGCGGGACTAAGTGGGGGATACAGCGGGGGACCCAGCGGGACACAGCGGGGAACACAGTGAGGCCACAGCGGGACACAGCGGGACACAGCATCGATAAAGCGGGAACATGAGCAGGACACAGCGAGACACAGCGGGGCACACAGCGAGGACACAGCGGGACACAGCGGGACACATTGGGACACAGTGGGGGACACAGCGGGACGCAGCTGGGGACACAGCGAAGACACAGCGGGACACTGCGGGAGACACAGCGAGGACACATCGGGACACAGCGGAACACAGTGGGATACAGCAGGACACAGGGGGGTACACAGCTGAGGACACAACGGGACACAGGGGGGACACAGCGGGACAGAGCGGGACACAGCAGGACACAGCGGGGACTCAGCGGGGACTCAGCGGGGGACACAGCGGAGGACAGAGCGGGGGACACAGCGGGACACAGCGGGACACAGCGTCGATACAATGACGACACAGGGGGATACAGCGGGGTACACAGCTGTGACACAACGGGACACAGTGGGGGACACAGCGGTACACAGCGGGACACAGCAGGGGACAGAGCGGGGGACAGAGCGGGACACAGCGGGGAGACAGCTGGACACATCAGGGTACACAGTGGGACACAGTGGGACACAGCGGGGACACAGCGGGGGCACAGCGGGACACAGCGGGACACAGCGTTCACAGCGGGGGACACAGCGAGGACACAACGGGACACAGTGGAACACAGTGGGACACAGTGGGACACAGCAGGACACAGCGGGGTACACAGCTGGGGACACAACGGGACACAGGGGGGACACAGCGGAGGACAGAGTGGGGGACACAGCGGGACACAGCGGGACACAGCGTCGATACAGCGACGACACAGGGGGACACAGCGGGGTACACAGCTGGGACACAACGGGACACAGTGAGGGACACAGCGGGACACAGCGGGACACAACAGGGGACAGAGCGGGGGACAGAGCGGGACACAGCGGGGAGAGAGCTGGACACAGCAGGGTACACAGTGGGACACAGCGGGACACAATGGTCACAGCGGGGGACACAGCGAGGACACAGCGGGACAAAGCAGGGGACACAGCGGGATGCAGTGCGGGACCAAGTGGGACACAGCAAGATACAGCGGGCAAACACCAGTGGACACAGCGGGACCTAGCGTGGGTCACAGCGGGACACAGTGGGGGACACAGCAGGACACAGTGGGGGACACAGCAGGGGACATATCGGGACACAGTGGGGGACACATGCGGGACACAGCGGGGACACAGCTGGACACAGCGGGGTACACAGCGGGACACAGCGCAGACACAGCGGGGACATAGCGGGGTCACAGCGGGACACAGCAGGGACACAGCTGGACACAGCGGGGACACAGCACTGGTCACAGCGTGACACAGCGGGGGAAACAGCGGGAAAAAGCAGGGACTCAGCGAGGACACAGCGGGGGACACAGCGGGGGACAAAGCGGGACACAGCGAGGACAGAGTGGGACACAGTGTGACACAGCGTGACACAGCGAGGGACAGAGCAGGACACAGCGGGGGACACAGCGAGGACACAGCAGGACACAGCGAGGACACAGCGGGACACAGCGCGACACAGGGGAGGACAAACCGGGAGACAGCGGGGGAAACAGCGAGGACCACACGGGACATAGCGGGGACACAGAGGGGACACAGTGGGGTCACAGCAGTGGACACAGCAGGACACAGCGTGGGACACAGCGGGACACAGCGGGGGACACAGCGGGACACAGCAGGGGACACAGGAGGGGACACATCGGGACACAGTGGGGGACACAGCGGGACACAGCTGGGTACACAGCGGGACACAGCGCGGACACAGCGGGGACACAGCGGGGTCACTGAGGGACACAGCGGGGACACAGCCGGACACAGCGGGGACACAGCATTGGTCACAGCGTGACACAGCGTGGGACACAGCGGGAAAAAGCGGGGACTCAGCGAGGACACAGCGGGGGACAAAGCGGGCGACAAAGCGGGACATAGAGGGGACAGAGCGGGACACAGCTTGACACAGCGGGACACAGCGAGGAACAGAGCGGGACACAGCGGGGGACACAGCGAGGACACAGCGAGACACAGCGCGACACAGCGGAGGACAAAGCGGGACACAGTGGGACACAGCAGGACACAGCAGGACACAGCGGGACACAGCGGGGGACACAGCGGGACACAGCGGGTCACAGCGGGGGACACAGCAGGACACAGCAGGGACACAGCTGCACACAGCGGGATACACAGCAACGACACCGCTGGCCCAGCGGGACACAGCGGGGACACAGCTGGACACAGCGGGGTACACAGCGGGACGCAGCGGGGACACAGTGAAGACAAAGAGGAACACAGCAGGACACAGCGGGACACAGCAGGAAACAGGGGGACACAGCGGGGGACACAGCGGGAAACAGCGCGGGACATAGTGGAGGAAACAGCGGGACACAGCGTAGTACACAGCGAGGACAAAGCGGGACACAGTCTGACACAGCGGGGACACAGAGGGGACACAGCAGGGGACACAACGGGGACACAGCGGGGACACAGCGAGGACACAACGGGACACAGAAGAACACAGCAGGAAACAGCGGGACACAGCAGGACACAGCGGAGGACACAGCGGGGGACACAGCGGGACACAGCGGGGAAACAGCGGGACACAGAGGGGGACACAGCGGGGACACAGCGGGGACACAGCTGGACACAGCGGGACATAGGGGGACACAGCGGGGACACAACGGGACACAGTGCGGACACAGAGGGACACAAGGGGGGACACAGCGAGGGACACAGTGGGACACAGCGGAGACACAGAGGGGGACACAGCGGGACGCAGCGGGCGACAAGGGAGGACACAGCAGTACACAGCGGGGGACACAGCAGGGGACACAGCGGGACACAGCGGGGGACATGCGAAGACACAGTGGGACACAGCGGGACCAAGCAGGGACACAGCGGAGACACAGCGGGGGACACAGTGGGGGACACAGCAGGACAAAGCGAGGGACACAGCGGAAGACATAGCGGGTACACAGCGAGGACACAGCGGGACACAGCGGGAAACAGCGGAGACAGAGCTGGACACAACGGGGTACACAGCGGGACACTGTGGGGACACAGCGAGGACACAGCGGACACAGTGGGACACAGCGAAACACAGCAGGACACAGCGGGACACAGCGGGGAACACAGCGGGACACAGCAGGTCACAGCGGGGGACACAGCGGGGACACAGCTGGACACAGCGGGATACACAGCAAGGACACAGCAGGCCCAGTGGGACACAGCGGGGACACAGCTGGACACAGCGGGGTACACAGCGGGACACAGCGGGGACACAGCGAGGACACAACGGGACACAGCGGCACACAGCGTGACACAGTAGGACACAGTGGGACACAGCAGGGGACACAGCGAGAAATAGCGCGGGACATAGTGGAGGAAACAGCGGGACACAGCGGGGAACACAGCGGGACACAGCGGGACACAGAGGGGGACAATGGGGACACAGCGGGACACAGCGGGGAACAGAGCGGGACACAGCAAGACACAGCGGGGGACAAGCGAGGACACAGAAGGACACAGCTTGACACAGCAGAGAGAGAGCGGGGACCCAGCGGGACACAGCAGGGAACCAGCGGGACACAGAGGGGGACAAAGTGGGACCCAGCGGGGGACATAGCGGGGACACAGCGGTGACACAGCGGGAAACAGCGGGGGACACAGCGGGGATGCAGTGGAGACACAGCGGGTGACACAGCGGGGGAAACAGCTGGACACAGCGGGACACAGGAGGGACTCAGCGGGACACAGCAGTGACACAGCAGGACACAACGGGGACACAGCGGGGACACAGCGAGACACAGCGGGGACACAGCGGGGACTCACCGGGTGACACAGCTGGAGACAAAGCATGACACCACGGGACCCAGGGGGACACAGCGGGAAACAGCGAGGACAAAGCAGGACACAGCGGGGACATAGCGGACAAAGTTGGACAAAGCGGGGACACAGGGGGACACAGCAGGTGGCACAGTGGGACACAGCGGGATACAGCGGGGGACAAAGCGGGACACAGAGGGACACAGCGGGGGACACAGCGGGGGACACAGCCGGACACAGCGGGGACACAGCAGGACACAGCGGGGACACAGCGATGGACACAGAGGAGACACAGCGGGACACAGCGGGGGACACAGGGGGACACAGCGTGGGACATAGCGGTGGACACAGTGGGACACAGTGGGGGACACATCGGGGGATACAGAGGGGACACAGCGGGACACAGCGGAGGACACAGCAGGGACACATCGGGACACAGCGGGGGACACAGAGGGGGACAGAGCGAGACACAGCGGGGACAAAGCGGGACACAGCAGGGTACACAGCGGGACACAGCGGAGGACACAGCGGGACACAGCGGGACACAGCGGGGACACAGATGGACAGAGCGTGGTACACAGGGGGACACAGCGGGGACACAGCAAGAACACATTGGGACACAGAGGGACACAGCGAGGACACAGCTGGACACAGCGGTGTACACAGCGGGACTCAGCAGGGACACAGCGAGGACACAGAGGGACACAGCGGGACACAGCGGGACACAGCAGGAAACAGCGGGACAAAGCGGGGAACACAGCGGGACACAGCGCGAGACACAGCGGAGGACACAGCGGGACACAGTGGGGACACAGCGGTGGACACAGAGGGGACACAGCGGGGCACACAGCTGGACACAGTGGGGGATACAGCAGGACAAAGCGGGGGACACTGCGGAGGACACAGTGGGGACACAGCGAGGACACAGCGGAACACAGCGGGAAACAGCGGAGACAGAGCTGGACACAACGGGGTACACAGTGGGACACTGTGGGGACACAGGGGGGACACAGCGGGACACAGTGGGACACAGCGGGACACAGCAGGACACAGCGGCACACAGCGGGGGACACAGCGGGACACAGCGGGTCACAGCGGGGGACACAGCGGGACACAGTGGGGACACAGCTGGACACAGCGGGATACAGAGCAAGGACACAGCAGGCCCAGTGGGACACAGCGGGACACAGCGGGACACAGCAGGACACAGCGGGACACAGCGGGGGACACAGAGGGAAACAGTGCGGCATATAGTGGAGGAAACAGCAGGACACAGCGGGGAACACAGCATGACACAGCGGGACACAGCGGGGGACAACGGGGACACAGCGGGACACAGCAGGGAACAGAGCGAGGACACAGCGGGACACAGCGGGACACAGCGGGGATACAATGGGACACAACGGGACACAGCGGGGTACACAGCGGGACACAACGGGGACACAGTGGGGACACAGCGGTGGACACAGAGGGACACAGAGGGGGACCCAGCGGGACACAGTGGGGGACACAGCGGGACACAGCGGGGACACAGCGGGGGACACAGCGGGACAGAGAGGGGGACACAGAGGGGATACAATGGGACACAACGGGACACAGCGGGGTACACAGCGGGACACAGCGGTGGACACAGAGGGACACAGAGGGGGACACAGCGGGACACAGTGGGCGACACAGCGGGACACAGCGGGGACACAGCGGGATCTCACCGGGTGACACAGCTGGAGACAAAGCACGACACCACGGGACACAGGGGGACACAGGGGGACACAGCGGGACACAGCTGGGGGACACAGCAGGGACACAGTGGGACACAGCGGGGACACAGCGGTGGACACAGAGGGGACACAGCTGGGGACACAGCGGGACACAGCGGGGGACACAGAGGGACACAGCGTGAGACATAGTGGTGGACACAGCGGGACACAGTGGGGGACACGTCAAGGGATACAGCGGGGACACAGCGGGACACAGCGGGGGACACAGTGGGGACATATCGGGACACAGCGGGGGACAGAGCGGGACACAGAGGGTGACACAGCGGGACACAGCGGGGACAAAGCGGGACACAGCGTGGGACACAGCAGGACACAGCGCGGGACACAGCGGAGGACACAGCGGGACACAGCGGGACACAGCGGGGACACAGCTGGACAGAGCGCGGTACACAGGGGGACACAGCGGGGACACAGCGAGAACACAGCGGGACACAGAGGGACACAGCGAGGACACAGCTGGACACAGTGGGTACACAGCGGGACTCAGCGGGGACACAGCAAGGACACAGAGGGACACAGTGAGACACAGCAGGAAACAGCTGGACACAGCGGGGTACACAGCGGGGCTCAGCGGGGACACAGCGAGGACACAGAGGGACACAGTGGGACACAGCGGGACACAGCAGGAAACAGAGGGACACAGCGGGAGACACAGCGGGACACAGCGTGAGACACAGCGGAGAACCCAGCGGGACACAGCGGAGGACACAGCGAGGACACGGCCGGACACAGTCTGACACAGCGGGGACACAGCTGGGACACAGCAGGGGACACAGCGGGGACACAGCGAGGAAACAACGTGACACAGAGGGACACAGTGGGAAACAGCGGGACATAGCGGGGGACACAGCGGGGACACAGCGGGGGACAGCAGGGACACACTCGGGGCAATGGGGACACAGCGGTGGACACAGCGGGGGATACAGCGGGACACAGCAGGGGACAAGCGAGGACACAGCAGGACACAGCTTGACACAGTGGGGACAGAGCGGGGACACAGCGGGGGACACAGCGGGGGAAACAGCTGGACAAAGCGGGACACAGCAGGGACTCAGCGGGACACAGCGGGGACATAGTGGGACACAGTTGGACACAGCGGGGACACAGGGGGACACAGCGGGTGACACAGCGGGACACAGCGAGACACAGCGGGGGAAACAGCGGGGGACACAGCGGGACACAGCGGAACACAGCGGAACACAGCGGGGGACACAGCGGGACACAGCAGGAGACACAGCTGGGACAAAGCGGCGGACACAGCGATACAAAGCGGGACATAGCGGTGGACACAGCGGGACACAGC